>NW_013617424.1:87394-109449 GCF_000695525.1 Brassica oleracea var. oleracea | reverse complement strand
CACCGCGGAGAGCTTCCAACCTCAATCGGCGTACACTGTCTTTCTGCAAGTACACCAGGACCACAGACCGAGTTGACTCAGTTGTTGTTGTTGTGACAGTGGTGGTGGTCACCGTCGTTCCTGTAACCATGAACTGATTCGCCAATTCCGTGGTAGGGGTGAATTGATATCAAGGCTAGCGAGTCTTCTCCCTCAACTCTTCCCGTCCAAAGCACACAACACATCAAGTAAGCCCACTTGATACTTTTGTGGTGTGTATGGATCTACATATTTGGAGATCAGATCCAACTTGGCCCTGGGTGCACGAGCTCGGTGACATGACTCGATCTCATCTCGGCAACATGACTCGATCTCATCTCGGCAACTGGAGATGAGAAGAGATAAAGAGAGAAACTCTCGAGAGTTATGGCGTGTCATCAGTCTCCTGTTGGGCGTGTGATCAGTCTCCTCTTGGGCGTGCTATGGCCTGGTTTCTTCGCTCAAACTCTTGAGACAAGATTGACATAACTGCTCGAGCTCGTTGTCAGAAAAGACCATCTCGTCTGCCACTAACTCAGCAACTCATCATCAAAGATAAGTGTTTATAACTTTTATCAGATAACTAGCGTGGCTTTATTACTTGCAACATGTGCATACTGCTTATTAATTAATAAATTACTTATGCAATATTACAATTCATGAGCTTAAGTAAAGAAAACAAAAAAAAGGGGCTTCACCACTTGCTTAGTATTTAGACAAAACTTGTTCTCTTTTTCTTTTGATTTAGTTTGATCTAACCACGATTGTGCTTTTGATGAACCAGTGTCAATTACAATCGTTGAGCCAAAAAGAAAAAAAAAATCAGAATGGAGAGCAATACAAAGTCTTCAAGTCACGCTTCGAAGCGTAAATTCAAAGTCTCGTGTTTTACTTGCTCAAGTTCAAGTTCCTCGGCAGTCACGGTCCAAGCTTCATCTCCAAGTTGCAGCAGCTTCAAGTTCTCGGCTTGTGCCAAGTTTGCTGACCGGATATGTTGATCTCAACTTCACCGGGCTTTTGATCTCGCCAATAATCGCTTCTCCGAGCCACTTCCTGATTCTCTTGGCCATTGCTCCAAGAAGGAGATCTTGAGTTTAGCCAAAACCGGCAACATCCCTGAAGCTTTCAAGAACATGAAGCCTCTTTTGTTTCTGTACTTATCCAGCAACAGCTTTGTGGATTCGTCAGAAGCAATGAACGCACTGGTCAAGTAATAGTGTTCATAAACGAAACGCCGCCTAATGTTGCCTTCTCCGTTCCCAAATGTGTCGCTCTATCCTCTCTTGAGAACTGCAACATGGCGATGGCTGATCTCTCAGCTACGGTAAATGGTTTCCATTTCTAGTGAGCCTGTTCAGCATGTAAGAGAATATATGCTTGAAGGACTTATTGCTAGCTGTGAAGAACGAGAGCTTTGTGCACGTCAAAGCTCATAGACGTCCAGAAGCTCAAGACAAGTTCTGTACAAGCCTCAGGAGGTCATTGTGAACCAGCTGCCTCGCCACAAAGACGTCCAGAAGCTCTAGACAAAGCCATCTCGGCATATATATGATCTCTGCAGCCAAGAAGCATACATGTCGTCATGCCTTCACGTCTTCGTCAGCAAGAAGCCGGGTTCACATATTACTGAAACCGTTCTCACGTCTATGCATCTCGTTCTCGTCGGAGCTCAGAGACTTGATCTCGCAAACATCTTACATGCCGACTGCACTAGTCACGGCAACATGCGGATCAACGAGACGACTCCACCATTCCATCTACACATGGATCGCAACCATACGGTATGCGAATACACGTCCACCGTGGTGATTTGGTTGTGACGGTTCGTCCATGGTGGTATGTTCATGATGATGTCTGTGGCGACTTGTTCTTGGCGGTTAGTCAATTGACGCTTCATGGTATCCATGGCAACTTGCTCCGGTGGTTCCGAACACTGTCTTCACAGATCGTTTGCCCAACCATCCCGGAGTAGGAAGTCTGATCGGAATCAGAAGTAAGTCGATGACAGCTCGTCCGAGACGGTCCGTCTATGACACTTCATTTATGGCAATCTAACCATGACGGCCCGTTCATGACAATCATCTGCGACATGGGTATGTGCCTAGTTCATTGTCTCATAAACCCTATTCGTCAAATTCGCAGAGATCGATTTCGTCTCTTTCTACGAATTTGGGGGGCTTACTGTTGGGGGTAGATTTTGATCCTCTAGCAAGGCCCACAAGACAAGGAATTAGGCCAATTTGGCTCCTCTTCTTAGACTTTAAGAACATATTTTCATAGATATTTTGTATTCTAAGGTTCACTTTGCATCTTTGTAATGAACCTTCAATCAATGAAATCTCTTTTATATTTTTTTTCCTATTTGATTTCATCTAAAGATTTATCCTAAGCCTCAAGAATCTAATTTTTATTCTTAGATTCTTTTATTGTATTGATTCAACAAACACTACCAGCATAAACACCATTTTTGGATCAAACAGTACCTAAAGCTCGAAATTAATGTAAAACTTTAATATATAGGTTGTTGGTTCACTTTATCAAACCTATTGAGAAAATCAAAGATATATTTATACAATTTTTAAAGAAAATTATCACTTTTGAGACTCAACCCCAGAAAGTATATTAGGCTTACGTGCATAATAATGAATAAATAAATCAATTTCTCAACAGACTCTCTACTTCCTTTTATTTTTTATTTGTCTCTCGTACATGATTAAGTTCCGCTACTGAATCACGATCCTAATTCAGAGATTTAGGCCTCACTTCAATACCATCAATCACAATGCCACCTTTAAGTTGATATCCTTTCACCTCTGTGAGACTCATATTGACCTCATCATCCTCTCCTTCTCGTGTCTCAAACTCTCCTAGCTCTATCTCCATCCATCCATCGTCTCTACCTTTGGGCTCCCTCCTTTTCTCGTGATCCGCACCAACCATCCCCACAGTCATCGCCATACGCTCTTCACGGTTTCCATAAAGCAGCCGCTTCATTTGTTGTTTCTTCTCATCCAAGCAACATAGATAAACTTTATTTTTAACAGTTCGACCATTACTAGACTTCATACAAACCTCTGCTGGAACTAGGTCTAGTCCGTAAGCGTGTTTAGACACTTTCACTATGAGATATGCTCCATATCTTGTGTTTGGTGATAAAACTCCGGTTTGAATTCTACCATTGACTTCTAAACGATCCGTCGTTATAAGTTCAGCAGATTCCAAAAATCTGTAATTATTTAAATAAATCATGCTTTAGATACAATACATTTTAAAATTTACACAAAGCATAAATACTTATTTGAAGTCTGAAAAGTTGACCTAGAATCTGAAACTTTGCTCCAGGACCAGTAGGATGCTTGGTCGTTCGATTGTATAGAAATATCTCTTGCAGATAAAATATAAAAAAATTTTCCAGACAATTTATTGATCTTGAAGAGCTGAAAGTGCATCCAAAGAAATCATTAGTACCCTAAAATCACGTACAACTTATTTTATTTTGTAAATACAAAGTAGTTCATTAAGATCGAACCTTTCGAGCATTATCGATGAGAAGAGAGTCACATAAACATCTATAAATCTCCTTTTTGGATGAAAAACTCCGTTGATGATCAGTAGATCGAGAGATGAGACTTTTGTAGTCTGAGGGCAAAAACTTTTCCCATACGAAATCAGAGTCTCCGGCTAACCGGAAAACCAAAGATATTGCCGAGGATGAGAATATGTCTGCCGGAGATGTAAAGGAAATGATGTTGGCTATGCATGCTTCTGGTAACATCTTTTTCTTATTTGCAGAAAAATTATAAACCTGAAAAGAAGATGTTTGAAAGAGAACTATGTTTGTGATTATGGGCTTTGCTTTGAGTTATGTAACTGTGTGGTAATGTGATATACTTGGAAGTGGAGGTGATGAAGTATATATAGTGATGCTTGTAATCATCCGCAGACGGTTTTGGACCAATGGTCAATTTCATAGGGTTTTTGATATATTATTGAATTACATATTGATTCTTTGCAAGGTTAAAACTTAAAGCGTGAGCCCCACCGGCAACAAAGGTAAGTCAAACTTAACACGTTTGGTTGTTGGCCAAAGATAAAGATCCATCTTCCAAAACAGAAAGTTTACGCGGAGGAGAAAATTACACTAGGTTACGTTATTAGCTTTGTAACACTATTTTCTTTATATATTAAAATTAAAAGTTTAGAGAGATATGGGTAATATTTGACCAGTCTTGCCCAAATAAACGTTAGTAGCACCATTGTGTTCAAACAAAAAAAAACGTTAGTAGCACCACTTCTTTTTCGAGCAAGAGAGTTTTGAGTTATATAAACCAGTCTTGGTTCCTTTAATAATATTTAGTACTAACAAAAAATTAGTAGTACTTACTTATTTTTGGTAAAATGTTAAAGTACTATTTATTATATTTATTGAACGCGTAGAAACTTATAAGTTATGAGATCAAATTATGTTTAATGTTTAGAACTATCATAAGATCACATAGTAATTATAGAAAAAAATTACTTTCAAAAAACAATAGACCACCAACCTGTGTCGTCCTGTATTTTGTAGGTTAAAGGTACATGAAAAATATAGACCACCAAACAGAAATTGAAAACTCTTAACAAAACTGAAATTTTTTTAACTCATTCGACTAGGGATATGAAGTCCAACATCATATATTTTAATCATTTCATTGACGTTAACCTTTCTACGATATTTCCCATTTTCGTAATATATGGCGACAAATGCTTCGTTTGTATTAAAAAGCATCAGCCAGTCCATCATCCGACGGATTAATAAGCTAATTAAATTAAAAGCAAGTAATATACATAAAAATATATTTTCATTTAAATTAATATTTGAATTAATTTTTATAAGATTCTAAGTATATAAGATTGAAAGAGAAAGAACTGAACCACAAAAATAAAAGAGGAAATGACATAGTAGCATTGTTACTTTTTGAGAAATTTGATCCAATAACAAAAAAAAACTATATTCACCAACTGACCATATCAACTCTTTTCTCATATTTTCTCTTTATCTCTTTCTACCTTCTTAATACAAATCTAATTTATTCTTCAATATAATCGTTCATCAAGTTAACCCTTACTTTTTTCCTGTCATGTAGTTAACTAGAAATTGTTTTTTTTTTCTTCTAATTTTTCATTATTATTTCAACCATAAGGAAACTGTCGTTAGTTGACAAAAAAAAAGTGGACCATTTCCGTGAAACTTACAAGTTGGAAACGTTTTGTCTTGTTTTTATTGGTCAACTTGAACATATTCAAACTAATCATTGAGGTGAGAGAGTGAAATTTTAGCACTGTTATCTGAATAATTTATTCTTTGCCACGTGCAAAAATTTAACATTCTAAACCTTTTTGAAAAGAAACAGTTGCTCAATCCATTTGATTGGGTTTTTGGTACTTAAACGAAATAGCTAGATTTATAGTTTCTATTAAGGTAATCAGGATTATAATCTTACGTATGTCTCACAAGTTGTATGCATGATATTATATAGCTCAAACATTTATAAACGAACCCGATCGGCGTTCGCTATCTAGATCTTCTCTCCAACTCTACTAAAATCTTAGAAAACCGCTGCTGTGAAAATAAGAAAACAAGAAAGTACACTTTGCCTCTAACATGTTGGCAAACTATAAATATTAGGTTAAAACTCGTCTGGGGTAATCTTAAAAATTGGTGAAGTCTTGGACTCTAAGTCGGCTGGAACCAAACGGGCTTCTGCACACTTCGATGTCGTTCGCTGTCACAAGATGTGCATCGATCGATTATTGTCTCTGAATGTCGACCACTGGTCTTGCTCGATGGTCAGCTCGGATGCTTTCTCTAGTTATCTCCAAAATACTCCAAAATCATCACTTTCTTCCAAATAATTTCTGATCCTATAAATATACTAAATAGACTCTAAAACATAATAATTAGTTATTAAAACACTTATAAACCATGGTTAAAAGTGGGTAAAATCCATGGTCTATCAACTCCCCCAAACTTACCCTTTTGCTTGTCCTCAAGCAAAACATACATGCAGTCTCTCTGAAAGAGATTTAGAAACAGCAGAGACTCACAGATTTAAAACTCATAATCATCACCTTAGGAAATCATAGTCTCAGAAGCACACTATACCATATCCTAGTCTAGCAACCAAATTCACCTAGTCAACAACTTAGCAAATTATGTTTGACAATCCCCTCTACCAACCTCAATTCTTGCATAAATAAAAGTGTATGCTTCACCTTGCGGGTATCGATCACATGATGCAAGGATGCTCAAACAAGTATCTGGATCTGCAGGTAAATAAGAGTTTCTTTCCTCTCTCTCTACTAACTTCTCTCTCAGTCAAAGTTTGTTTATATTGCAAGATCATTGACTAAGATTGGACAATCTTCCATGAATCAAGTTTTAATGGTTTTAGCCACCAAATCTTGTTCACTTCTTTTTGACCTATATCCTAGGATTATTTGTGAATCAAGCCTTAATAGTTGTAGCCACCAAGTCCTGTTCGAATTTCTTTCCTAATTTATCATCTATAATTATATTATATATATATATATATTATCTATATTTCGAAACAGAGAGAGAGGGTGATAAATTTACACAAGGTTTTACCTTCCAGACTTGTTTGAAGAATCTGATCCCATGTATACCAAGCCCCAAGATAAGTAGAGTTGAGCTCAATTAGGTTGGGGTTCAGCTTTGGTTCCTTCAAATATTCTCAACAAGTGTAACATAGTTGACAAGTTGATCCACTTTGGTATCTTTAGTGTTATCTGCAACTAGTAAGTCTAGAATTGTGTGGTTAGATAATAAGCAAAATCAATAAGTTCATTGTCCCCTTCTTGACTCAATAAAAACTTATTTTTGAAAACATTTTTATAAGACTCATGAAATAAACTAATATCAGTAAACCTCCCCCCAGACTTAAACTATATTGTCCCCGGTGTAAATTCAGTCGGAGTTATGGTGAAAACTAAAGCAAAAAGACTCAATGTAACAAGTTAGAATGATATACCAGACCGGAATAGATGTCGATCGATGTAAAGATGTTGTCATCGGTCGCAGCAGGTGATGTTCTGTCGATCGATGTTGGCAAAGTCTCGTCAGTCGATATTATGGGCAATCGTATACTCGAATATCTTTTTTTTTTTTTATGACCTGCAAAAATTTTAAAACTAACATAAGTACTAAACTAATAAAAACCAATTAGACATTACCTAATAGTGGGTTACCTCCCACTCAGCGCTTTGTTATAGTCATTTAGCTTGACTTTGGTGATGATTTGGCTAGTAATATGGAAAGCTGGTACTTGCTGGGAAGCAAGTCTCCATCTCTTCTATGCTCTTGTTGAACCATGTACCAGTGAAGTCTCTCATTGCCTTGTCTCCTCTGCGCCATTTGTCTTTTGTTGTTGCAGTTGTATTCTCTATCCTCGGCAATCTGTCTCCAAGAAATTCAAGTTTGAACTGATGTCTCACAAGCGTAGCGTATGTGTCAGCTGAGATCTACTCTCCATGGTTGTTTATATCAGACATATCTGATTTCACCTTTGGTATGAGCCCTCCTCAGTTTATTGGTGTAGCTTCGTCGATCGATGTCCTTCTATGATTGTCGGTCGATATGTTGATGCGTCTGTCGATCGATGTTGATGCCTCTGGTCGACGAGCGATGTATCTCTGAATCTCCACTATCTCCCTCTGCATTGCTTATGTCTGAGAAGTCAAAGACCTGATGGTGATGTCCCATGGGAAATAGATGTCATCACATCTCTTATCAAGCCTCTCTTCTGCTGCTCCTAGAGTTCTGTAGATCTCTTCCACCATCTGATCAATCTCTGCTCTGGTGTAAGAATCTGGTTGAGACTGCATCGGATTTGATTGTGACGGGTCAGCGTCGATCGATGTTGGAAGGTTTCTGTCGATCGATACTGGTGTAGTTGCTTCGGCTGCATGCGGTGTCTGTATTCTGGTTATGTCTTGCCTCATCTCCTCCATGCATGTAGTCAACCAACTGATGTTATCATTCAGTTGGTAGTAGACACCATCAAGCTTCATCTGGAAGTCATCTTCATTCTTTTCTTGGGATCCACAGATCCCATAAAGCATCTCATTTATCTCATCCTTTGTGTAGATTTCTGGTACTAGCTTGGTCTGTGTGAATGACCTAGCATGTTCTGGAAGTCATATGTAGCTGTGCTCATCCATTGAAGCTCTTTCCAGAAGATTTCTGATATCATCCTTGGATACACGGATGACGTGTCCATCTACATCTTGGGCATGTCCATGATCATCTCTGTGTAGACTCCGTACATCATTCTCCTCCCAGTGGAATCTCTTAGTTCCATCACGGTCATAGGCTCTTTTTCCAAACTCTGGACGTCTGTCAATCGATGTTGGGTCTCCAATGTCGATTGATGGTAGAGTACGTTGTTGATACTTCGGCTTGAAATGATCATCTACACCACCAGCTGTGTCATAGAACTCGTTTGCAACTCTCTGCTGGTGCTCTGGAATGTTGTGCTGTTGCATGAGGAGATTTTCTGCTCCATTAGCCATCTGAAGGATGTCTGCAATGTCCTCTCTAGATACTTGCAGTGCGTGCCCATCTATTGCTCTTGCATAGCCTTTTGGATCCCTGAAAATACCAAACTCATTCGGTTTTAGATAGTTATTATTCTGTTTAGCTTTTTCTCATACAGTGGATGGTGGTTGTGAACGAATGTCACTCGATGTGGAGGCTTTGGTGTCGATTGATGGGTGTTTAGCCCTGGTGAAAGGACGATAGAAACGAGTGCCTCTTCCACAAGCTTCTGCAAAGAGGTAATCTGCATCTGAATGTTCCTGGTGGTTGAGAAGTTCCACAGTTGTGAAACCTTCATGTAACTCGTCTGCTTCTGGCTCATGTACTGTTGTTTCTACTGCATAGCTCTCGTGATAGCGATCATCTACCCAACTGCCAATGGAGAAGTTTCCTTTTTGTGCACGGTCGACCCCATCGTTGATCAATGTGCAGTAGGCAATGTCTGTCGATGATCGTTTACGGTTTGTCTGGTTATGATGAGTGTCGATCGATGTTGGGACGGTTCTGTCGATCGATGTCACACTCCTTGTCCGATAGGAATGGTGGAGAAGTCTATCGTCCTTAGTACTCCTATATACTCTGTAGCTCGTTCCTCCTCATAATCCTCTGTTTGCAGAGTTGCTCTGGTTGAAGGTGTCGCAATGTGTACTGCCAGGGTGGGATTGTAGTAGTCATTCTCCCAATCGTATGGACTACTGTCGATTGATTCTTCTAGGTGATTGTCGATCGATTTATGTTTAGCACTGTCGTTCGATGTGGGGGTGTGAGTTTCGATCGACTCGGAATACTCTGTCTTGTACTTAGCTTCACAGTGACATGCTGCTATGAGTCATGGATCATCGATTCTTCTTGAGGACGTATGTGCCTTTGTGACTAGAATTGGATCGTAGTGGACATGTGGGTCTATGAGCGTCAGGCACAACTAGCTGGTTCGTATGTTACATACTGCTCCTATTGTTGACAAGAAAGCTCTTCCAAGTAATAGAGAAGAGTTCTAGTTCAGCTTGATATCCAAGACATGGAAATATACTGGAACTAGGGCATTACCAATCTGTACCTCATGGTCTTTGACAATTCCTCTTGAGCTCCTCTGAGAACAATCCACAAAATTGAATGATTTCATGGAAGGCTCCACTTTCAGACCTAGATGGTCTGCCATAACCCTAGGTAAGATGCTGATGGATGCTCATGTGTCACACAATGCATGTGGGAACTCAATACCTTTGACCAGACATGGTATTGCAAACTTTCCGGAATCACTTTTTTCTTCAGTGTAATCATATTATTCATCTTATCTCTGGCCTTATAAAACATTCTCCTAATGTCCTCTTCAGTCTCCCTTGTCTCTCTGAAGAACATCCATAATCTATGGATAAAGTAGGCCTCCTCGAATGGTTTCTCTAGTGGAATCCTAAGGACTCTCTTTCAAAAACTTTTCATCTACTTCTCATTATCTTCCCTCTTCATATGCTTGGCAACCTTTTCCTTTCTTTTCCTCAAGGTTCTCCCCATAGGAGCCTTATCAACTTCCATAGGCTCTGGTGCATCCTATGAATGTGTACTACTGGTCTCTGGTGGGTTAGCTAAAGGTTTGGGTTGTGGCCTGAGTGCAGTGATTCGGGCGATGTCTATCTTTGATAACTGCACTCGGTATATGAGATGTGCTCATCGATCGATGGGTGATGGAGTTTGTCGATCAGTGGCGGTCTCTCGTTGTCGATCGATGGCGGTGTCTCGTTGTCGATCGATGGCGGTCTCTCGTTTTTGATCGATGGCGGGCTCTGTTTGCCGATCGATGTTGACATAACAGGGCTGGGCAGATGTGGGTGTCTTGCTGCGAACTCCTCGTGAGTCATGATCCTCACGGCATTGCACGATGCAGTCGAATCTGTAGGCAAGATTCGTGCGGATTCGACTTGGGAAGAATTTGTGCAGCATCCTATGTGGAAAAATCAGCTGAAGATTCGAGGACAAATCTTTCTTGGCGGCGAGACATGATGCAGCAAGATATTTGGAAATTATCCAAATATTTTTATTACTCACTAGTTTACATAGATAATTACTTCTTATTGTATTTTCCATATTTTAGTAGTTTTTCTATTTTAATTAATATTAGGGTTTTCATAGATTTAAGGATTTATTATAAATAGGCATCTAAGCCTAAAGTTGTATTCAGTTTTGATTTGATTAATAAAGAGCTTTGGCTTTTGGAAGAATTGTATTCTCTATCCCTTGTATTGATTTGATTAGATTCATCAATCAAGAAGCATGTCTCAAGCGAGGATTCCCTAGAATTCCTTGGTTGAGCTGGCAGGTCCCAAGCGTGGTTTCATAACCCTTGGTTGGGCTATTTATCGTTGCTTCCGCTCCATCAAAGATGCTGTCAATTGGTTCTGGTTGAAGTCCGTCGATAGATGTTCGAAGTCTGACGTCGACCGACACCAATGCGATCCACTAAAACTCATCGAACTATCTACTTTGAAATCTCCTTCTTGCAGCTTCTCATGCTCCATCACTTGCCAGAAATCATCATATATGATGACATTCACATGGTGCTTCATTGCATCATCTCCGACTCCCCTTTTTAAGGCTTATTGTCTCTTAACAGCTTCTCCTATCTGAACTACCTGCATCTCCAGCTTCTTCACATGGGTGCTCAAAGTCTCAAACTTTGTATTCAGGTTGTTGTAGACAGAATCAATCTTCCCATTGAAGTCCACTGTCATGCTATGCTGTCCTTAAAGAACCCTATCAAGCATTGCTTCAATCTTGCTCTCCTGAGTAGGTGGTGTGGCTTCTGGTAAGATGAGTTTCCATAACTCATGTTGCTGCTGTAGTTGTTGTTGTAGAGCTTGTGGTACTGCGAACTCTGGTTGAAGTTACTCCTCTGTCCATTGGCATAGAAGTTTATGTTCCCACTCTGGTTTCCAGAACCCTAGAATCCAGTTCCAGTGATGAAGTTCACATCCTCCTCTACTTCTGCTCTACCCTCTGTATCTACAACATCTGCATTTTCTACTAAGCAAGCCTGCTTCCTGAGAAGCTTGTGAACACTGTCCAGGTTTGCTTTCACCTCATCCATCTGGTCCTTCCCAAGGATGGCTGCAGATCTCTTTCTCAAAATCAGTATTCTTGGTGCTATTGCTGGATGCCAAGTTCTCAATAACTCTCACAGCCTCTTCTGGATTCCTAGTGTTGAAGTTTCCATCGCTGGAAGCATCAAGAGCTATCTGATACTGCACTGTGATGCCTCTGCAGAAAGTATTGAGCATTTGTACTTCATTGAATCAATGGCGTGGACAATCTCTCTGGTAAGACTTGAATCTGATCCAGGAGCTTTTGAATGATTCTGTAGGCTTCTGCGCGAATGTAGCAATATTGCTCCTCAAATCTTCAGCAGGCGCCTCATCAAAGAAGTTACGTAGAAATTCGTTCTTGATGTCGGCCCAGGATGTAAGAGATCCTGGTGGTAACTGCTTAAGCCAATGCGAAGCCTCTCCAGCAAGTGAGTACTTGAAGAGCTTGTAGAGTAGATAGTCCTCAGGGACTCAATTGACTTTAATAGTATATATAAGATCCTTGAACCTCTCCAGATGGTCCATAGTAGGCTCTTGAGATAACCCACTGTAGGGTGTCTGTCCCACGAGTGTGTAGTACTGCGGCTTCAACTCGACGTCGCCTCTCTGGATAGCTGGAGGACGAATAGTTGATCTTTTGGCATAGAATTGATCTGGACGGTTGTAATCAGCCAACGTTTTGGGTCGAGCAACCTCATCTACAGGTTGAGAAGCTCATGTAGCATCAGTATTGGGCTCAAGGATTACAGCCCCCTGAGCATCTATCCTCTGACCTTCTGCATTCCGTAGATGACCCTCATGGTCATGCAGGTCTCCATTATCATCTTGTACAAGAATTAAGGTCGCAACCATGTCTCGCGGCTCAGTATCGATCGATGTTTGGACTGAAGTATCGATCGACGTCGGATGGAAGATATCGGTCGACAGAAGAGTAGCTTCGGTCGATGGTGGTGAGCGAGTGTTGGTCGACGAAACTGGTGTCTGGGTCGATGGTGGTTGGCGAGAATCGAGCGACGAACTAGTGTTGTTGTCGATCAATGAAGAGCGTCTTCCTTTGCGGTTCGAACGTTCCAAGCTTGCAGGATCTGATGAGAATATCAGTGGTGTTTCCTTGTTTCTTCTGGTACTGCTGGGCATGCACCTGAAAAGACAAAAAAAAAAAAAAATTTATGTCCGAAAGTGGTTTTAAGAAATAACCTAGACTAAATCAGACTAAATCTATAGACGATCAAAGCTCCCCGGCAACGGCGCCAAATTTGATCTCACTCAAATTACCATAAGGAGTGAGTTACTCTCTCAAATAAGAGGTTGAGTTGTAGTACATAGGGATCGAATCCACGAAGAGCTAGGTAACCTAATAAATCTAATCATAGTGATTAAGCTAGGTTGATTATGATTAAATGTAAATAGCAGGTTTGTGAGCAAAGCAATTGCTTAATTGATTTGATTGGGTTTGGTACTCAGATGAAATAGCTAGACTTAGGGTTTCTATTCAGGTAATCAAGATTATAATCCTACAGATGCCTAACAAGTTGTATGCATGATATTATAGAGCTCAAACATTTATAAACAAACCGATCGGTGTTCGCTTTCTAGGTTTGTCTATTGACCAGATATAAGTGTCGACTGATGATTCTAGAGGAATGTCGATCGATACACTTGTTGTACCGTCGATCGATTATTCTATAGGAATATCAATCGACTCGTCTTTAGTCAAGCTTTACGCGCGGGTTGAATTATGCTCACTAGGCTTCCTAGATCAGCTTTCGCCTTACTCTAACAATCCTAACTCAATTAGGATGGATTCTGGATGAGATTCAAGTGATGACTTGTACGTACAACTCCTAGATCAAGGTTCTAGCTAGCTAAACTAGAAACAAGCATTAATGACAATCCGAATGATGAATATCACAACTTAGCAATCTATAGTTGGGGCTAATCCCTCATAATATATTTGAACCCTAAACCTAACAATAGAACTACTCAGACATGGCTAAGCAATTCGTAACATCAATTAGGTATAAAATATGCATAGATAAATAGATAGATATTAATGGAGTTCCAATCACAAATCTCTTCGGATCTTCTCTCCAACTCTACTAAAATCCTAGAAAACTTTTGCTATGAAAATAAGAAAATAAGAAAGTACATTTTGCTTTTAACATGTTGGCAAGCTATAAATATTAGGTTAAAACTCGTCAGGGGTAATCTTGTAAATTGGTGAAGTCTAGGGCTCTATGTCGGATGGAACCAAACGGGCTTCTGCGCGCTTCGCTGTCGATCGATGTCACATGATGTGCATCAATCGATTATTGTCTCTAAATGTCGACCATTGGTCTTGCTCGATGGTCAGCTCGGATGTTTTCTCCAATTATCTCCAAAATGCTCCAAAATCATCACTTTCTCCCAAATCACTCCTGATCCTATAAATATATTAAATAGACTTTAAAATATAATAATTAGTTATTAAAACACTTATAAACAATGCCTAAAAGTGGGTAATATCCGTGGCCTATCAAGACATGATAAAAGAAACACAAATCGGATTTTGAATAAATTGTATTAAAAGATCAAAAGAGACAGTATGGAAGTTTGAAATTTTCTTTCTGTAGGAGTTCTGACTTGTCTCTCCAATGTTGTATAAGATTAAAAAAAAAGTGTTGCCTAAACAATGACTTTATAATAGTAAATATAGGGTAAAACACGGCTAGGACCGTGGGAGTTAAAACTAATCGCAATTCAGAATTTGAATCAGAATAAAGTAAGGTTTAGGGAAAGGTTTCCATGAATAGATCTCTAAGATAGTTTTCTCGAACTCGACTTAATATTATTGAAAATGAATATGATGAATACAAATAATAAAAAAAAAATGAAACAAATCGAAAGAGTGTATTCTAGATATGAGGCAAGTGAGTTAAAAAGTGTGTCTATTAATGATCTTGACCTTGTCTTTTATACTCCTCATCTCGTTGCAACTACTCAACGTATCTAGGGCGAACGTGTCGTGTCGTGCTTTGCTCCGGAGATCTCGATCTTTAATTTAGCCGATTGACCGCGAAGTGGTCAGGTATTGGTTGTTATCTGCAGACTTGAAACTTGCTACCTTGGACTGTGAATTGGCTCTTGGGGTCGGAATAAATGGGCTTCACTAAATGATCATGTCTTCACTACCAATTCAGCCCGTTTCGATTGGGCCTTTATTGGGACAGATTTATTTGATAAATCATGCTCCAACAGTTTCCTTGTGGTCATTTTTAATGGGCGGAGATGACTAAAGATGCTTCTCCTACACGCGTCGATTTAGTTCTTTGGATGGGTATTGTTTACGTCTAATTAAACGGTCTGAAATCAATAGCTTTTCCCTTGAGGTAATCTTCTGCTGTGGATTTAATTCTATCAAACTCGATGTCTCGCAGCACGTCATTTATGGTGTTAGTTAGGAATTGACAAGACCCAAAACTGTAAGGACCATTCGATCTACATGCAGTTATCGACACATCGAACAATTCGTCTTTGGTCGTCAAATATTTGCTTCTACTTTTCCAAGATTTTTTTGGGTGGTGAGAGTCCTAAGTTCTCCATAACTTCTGCGACATCTAGTTTTTGTCTTCCCCTATTTATACTTCGACGCTTATTATTAACGATACCTTTTTATTTTTACTGAAATTTTGAAAGCTATAGACTTTTCATCTTCTTTGTCTTCTTCTCTGTGTTCTAACGACGAGACATGCAACCATAGAGATTTAGGAGGGAGAGCTCTTTGGCCCTCACGTACGATCAAAGATGACGTACGATGCTCTAGTTACCTTTCGCCGATCTTTCAACGTACTTGACAAAATACGACCGTTAGTTCCAGCTGGTGTTGAGTGTCCAAAATGGGTGAAACTTTTTTCTGCACATACACGGTTTTCTTTGAAAATGAGGTTTGTTTTTCCCTATTCCCTTTGATTTTACTCGAAGTCGTATGTTGACTGAGGATAAATTTTTTAAGACAACTCTAAATTTAGTCGGACATGTTATGGTTCTGCTGGCGCTTTCCCGATAGGTTGGAGTTTACTGATTGTTCTCGATGTGATTAATCTGTTTAGACGAAGTGGAATCCTGGGTTCAAGGATACTTTTTACTTCTCCACATGCGCTAACTGTAAAATTCTCACCGAGCTTTCGAGAAAAGATGAATAGAGAGAGAGGAGTATTTCTTTTTTGAAGTAAACGAAGCTTCAATAGGCAATTTTGATCACACGCGGATGTTTTCTATTTGGATACTGGTTGATGATAATCCCAGATCTGAGCCTTTATCCGATCACGTCCGTTCTTTGGTTTGTCGGTTGTGTGGCGGGACTGTCGATTGGCCTTCTTTTAGTAGACCGAGGTTGCTCGATGCGCTTGGCGTCCTCCTTAACGTCTACCAAGAGCTCATTCCTCGCTTAGGACCACTGCCTATCAGTTGGCTCGGCCTCAAGGTTTTTCTCTTTCTTCCATTCCTCCCCTTTTTTAGGAGGACCTTATTGACTGATGCTTTTGATTGTCGGTGCGCAAGCGGCTGGGATGTGCAGATCATTAATTTTTGATGTGTCGAGCTTATCAACCCAATCTCAACCGCCAGTCATTTTTCATGATACTCTGGGACGTTCTATTTGGGAGCCTATTCAGGTCATGAATAGGCAAGGGAAGCCTTGCTTCTGTAATGGAGGGGGTGCTGAGACGTCTGACCTGCGTGCTGGCGTCGTTATGGATCCGTCCGTCAGAGGTTGGTTGTGTAGCAGATCCGGACCGTGGATAGCATGAGAAAGAGGGCCCGCAGAGAAGGTTCTTCACACTCATTGGTTAGAGGCGGCGAATATGTCATTCCCTGTTGGCCTTTAGAGCATAAAAAGATGTTACTAATGCAGAGGACCCATATGGCGCGGCATCTCTGATTTACTTGTTGGGAGGGAAGGAGTACCAATTGTCAGTTCCTAGTACTCTTCGAGAGAGGGAACCCTACAACAACCCTACTGTTGCTCTCGTGAAAGGATTATTTCTTTCATAATATTGCTTTAATTATTTTATGATGATTTTGACTTGTTTGACGCATTTGTCTGTCTGTAGAAGCTTTGGACCATCTGGTTTTCCATTATGAGGCAAGGGTCGATGAGGGAGGTCCAGCGAATGCAGATCATTCGAGTTTGGAAAGGCTTCCCGCTGATCTTCAGGCAGCTAAGGACCGTGAGGATTACCTTGTTATAGATCTTTCTGACCACAAAGCTCGCATTGTGCACATATAAGATCTAGCGCACAAATTCCAGGTCTCCACTGATCTATACGCTGCTCTTGAGGCTGAGTGGGATGCGGTCTTGGCTAGGGTGAAATGTCTTGAAGAATATATTTCGAGGTTTGTGACGCCTCATGAAGTTTGGATGAGGCTCTCAATTCAGACTGATTTATGGAGAGTCTCAGCTCAGTATACTGTTTACGTTTTGAGACATGTGGGTGGCCAAGGGTAAGGAGGCGACTGCTGAAATCGAACTCCAGGATGTGGCGGCAAACATCAGTCTCTTAGATTTGCTCCAGGGGGGAGGTCGAGATCGAGACAGAGATGGTTGTGTTAAGCGACATAGAGAAAGAATGTGATAGTGCTTGGAGGGGCATCCAAGTTTCGAATGTGTCTCTAGGAAAGCTTGCTCCACCGTCGGTTTTGTAGGATTCTGTGATGATGGAAGCGGCCCCGGTGGGTGATCAGATTGTTAACTCCGATGGTGGAGTTAGGGAGGTTTGAGAGTGTTCATTCCTCCTTTTTTTTATTGTTTATGTTGCCTAATAATGGCTTTTTATAAACAATACCTTAAAAATTTATGAAGAATGCATAAGATCTGTTTTTTTTTTTATTATGGAGTACAATTTTTAATATGTTTTGAGAATTGAATCAGCCGTAGGTTTTAGGAATTCTCATGTGGTGCTCCTAATTTTACTGAAAAATCATATTTTCTTCCATCAAGCGTTGGTTTTATATATTTTTACCGTGCAAACTGCAAAGTAATGGATGGAGGAGCGTGGTACCTTGAGGGTGAAGCAAACATGTTATAGTAGTGCCATTTCTTGTAGTGTGAACAGGTGAATTCTCGAGCTTCTCTTTTTAGGAGATGATATTTGAAATAATGGTGGGTATATACATTGTAGTTTTTCTGTTTTCATGATAAATCGAGCATAATACTTATTTTAGAAAATTTAAGCGAGATACCGGTATTGGTATTGGAGCACAATAGATTGTTGAAATGGTTGAAACAATAAATTGACAACTGGTTTTTGACAGTTCGAGAATATTGTTTGTGAATATTCAAAGTAAACTCGTGTGGTGTTTTCCATCCCTGTAGAATATTTGACCAAAGTACCGAGTTTGAGAGCACTTTTCGCATGTCTTGGTGTATACAACTTCGTAATGAAATTTGATATGGTTTTTCCTGCCCCCGCAATGTTTGCGAGCTAAGTACTGAGCTTGGGAACACAATTTTAGTATTCTGAGAGTTGGTTTATGTGCAATCAAAGGATGGAGTGACTGCACTCTTTGGGTAGAGCTTCCTACGTACTCTTTTAAGGGATCCAGCCTATACGTAGTTCTATTATTAAGATCATTCTCAGTGGTGATATAGTTTGAGGTTGAAAGAATTTCAAGACCTCGGGACCGGTATGTTACATTTGTCATCGAAGAGTTCGTAGACGCCAGGCGAACTACTTTGGTACTCGGTAGGGAAATTCCTAATTTATCACAAGTTTTTCGGCGCCTCTATCCGTGTTATCGCCGACTTTTTTTTTTTTCAGTACTAGATCGCTTACTACAAATCATCGTTGTTTAACTCTTAAATTGCAGAAGTGACAGGCTGCTTGTTGGTAGTCTTGAATCCGGATTAGACCTTGATGTCGATGTGTGTTGATGAAATATAGCTGATTACGGAGCATTTTCGGTTCAGAGTGCTTATACTCCCCCTTAAGATTCATATCGCTATTTCGGCAGGTATGACAGCTTCTATCCCATTAAGCCAGATAGAATGGTGTTTCGTGTGTTGCCTTATGGGGAGTTGTACGACACGCCCATAAGACTCATGGAAGCCCTGACAACCATGCCTCTTTTATATAGTTTAAACGCTTCTTAATGTTATATAAGATTCACTTATTTGCTACCTCGGTCTGTCTGTTCCCTTAAGGGTAGTACTAGGTCGAGGTCGTCAGTTTGATTTTCCAGAGTTTTCACAATGCTACAAATTCTTGGAAATGAATTGAGGTCTGTTATTGGTGACAGTCTCGTAGAGAATTCCATGACGGAAAATAATGTCCTTCCATACAAAGTCGTGCATATCGAGATTCTCCATTTTATGGTAGGCTTCGGCCTCGATCAACTAGGTGAAGTAATCAATCAAGACAAGCAAGTATCAGAGTTGCCTTGGTCCTGAATATACCACCGGGCCTATTATATACAGATGATAACAGTTCTGTTAGCATCCGGAGTATTGGCACATTGAGCTGTCATTTTGCATTTAAGGGAGTATGCCTCGCAATCCTTGGCCATAGTTGGCCAAAAATATCATTTCTTTTTAATGCGCAGGGGGAGAGTTCGACCTCTAGAGTGAAACCCGCATCGGCCATCATGCATATCTTTCATGATGGGTAAGGCTTCTTATACGTGCACACTAGCGAGGTAAGGTTCTGTGAGGCTACATTTGTATAACTTATCGTCCATTATACAATATTGCGATCTCTTTGCTTTAGGCCAAGACTCCCTTGAAAATAACGTGAACGCGTACCCTGATTCATTTAGTGGCTTGCCTGTCCCCTTTGCATGAGCACGCCATGTGTCAGTCGGGTCAGCTTCCTTAGTACTTGATACCTTGTTCTGCTTGGCTGAGAAATTCAAGGAGTCTTCCTTGCTTCTAGAACCAATGAGATTTAGAGCGACTGTTTGTTGACGGTTGAGCATCCAACTGAGTAGAAATTTTGCGTGAGTCGAGCTATGGAGCATAGTCCACAATAGTGCCGCGAGCTCAAAGATTCTATCTTGGCATCAGCAGAAGCTAAGTTTTAGCACCTGAGCATAAGTATTTACAGAAATATCATTAGTCTTCTCTTTCGTTAGGTTAGCGTTGTCGGTAGAAACAGGGAGAACGAATTTTAATTGGATTTTAGCTTCCAGACTTACCTCGATGGTGCTTTGCGAAGATGGATTTGCTATTATATTGGCGATCACTATCTTTTTTGAAGGAGAATCCGTGGGAGGGGTAACCAAATAATTTTGTCCTAGGTATTGCTGAGCTACTGGGTCAGCAAGCATGTTTAATAGGATATCGCAAGCAACCTTTGAGAACGAGGTAGACGGATCTGGAAAAATTGAGCGAACGGAGATAGCTTTCCCCAAAGAATAGGTCTTCGGGGTAGACTGCACACCAGAAGATGATTTGGGCTTTTTTTTCTTCATCAGCTTCACAGATTCGGAGCAGCAAGATGGCTGAGAAGCCGACGTCGGATGAGATGCTGGTGGGCAGCTGAGAGCGGAGACACGGTGATGGCGGAGCTTCGTCAGAAGAGAGAAAGATCCGCTTTATTTTATGTAATAATTTTTTTTCTCCTTGCAATCTTTAACCACCTATTGATATACAATATTAATCTCAAACTGGAAATACCTGATTTGTCTATCTTGTATAGGCCAATCACTAAAATAATGATTTATAGATAATACCAGGAGTTAGTCCGTCCTACGGGCGGGTGAGTTTGCATTGAAATTATTTTATATTAAAATTTACTTTTGTTGTATAAAACATTTGAAAAATTCTTTAAATTAAATATAATTAATATAATTTGTTTGTAGTTTGCTAATATATATACATATATTTATTTTGTTAACATCTGATATTTTTTTATAATTTTTACGTGTTTAGATTTTTATTTGTTATCAACTATATTTTATGACATTATACTATTCAATTATCAGTATTCGTTTCAGTTATATTATTTTAATAGAAATATTTTATCTTTTTTTTGCACTTACATGAGACTATATGTGTAGTATTTTAATATATTTTTTAATTGTGTGTTAAAGTTTTATGTTTGATTTTAGTTAATATGAATGTATTACATCCGGGATTATGAGTGTGTTTCTAACAATGTTTTTATTCAAAAAAATTCTGAACCAAATATGAAAATCACATTGCCTTTGGCTAATCTAGCATGTTTTATCTTCTCGAGTTTTTTTGTTTGGTGTTAGTCAGAATTTGTTTTGTTAGCAGAAGGGAAAAGGTATTCTAAAATTTTTTTTAATTATATTTCACTCAAATACAGAAATAAATTTTGTCAATTACTTATAGTGGTAGCATCATATCATGTGTCACATCAATTATTTATGTTGGATCATTGACATATTATTGTTGCTCTTCTGCATCTATAATTGATCAGATAGCAATCTAGTCTGGTGACTCTCACTCCATGAATATAACTTTTGGTCCGTTTCCAGCATTTATAGAAGCGAGTTCGATGCGAGTTTTATCTGTTTTCCATTCGAGTGTATCCAATATTTCAAGTACAATATAGAGATAGCCAAAGAGAATGGGACATTGTGAGTTTTTTTCCTTTTTTGCGTTTGTTATTAAGGTCGGGGATGTGTTTGTCAATTTATTGGTGACATGTTATATTATGTGAGAGTGAATCACGGCGTAGTTATTGAGATGTATATCAAATATTTGTTTGATATTTGCCGTTATGGTGGGAGTTTAATTTGTGATTGCGCTTTCTTGGCATATATTTTGGAAATGAAAGTTAATAATGTGATTTACTTACGAATTGTTTTTTCTATAACCGATGCTACTGAATTTCTTTCACCTTTGAATTGGGGGGGGGGGGGTTGTGATTTAATTATGTACCATAATAAAATTAAATGGGAGCTATTTTATTATTAGCCTGAATCATTGTTTGGGCCTTTGCACGGTACTGTGAGAATTGGGAAGACATGGTCTTTATGATATCTTCTTGCCTGGGTGTAAGTTAAAGGGAGCCGTTATGTAGAAGTGTAATTATGAGCGAATCATGTTGCATAGAAGTTTATTTTCCATAAATAAGATCATCATGTTGGATTGATGGTTATTTCTTTAGCTTCTCTTTTAACTCTGTTGTTAACTTTTTTTTTCTGGTGTAATAAAAATGTGTCGAGGACGTTTTGAGTTAGATAGATTTCATGAGGAGATGCCAGTCTTACTTAGAAAATATGGACGCAAAGAGCTAATTAATTTTGTTGTAGCACATTCATATAGTTATTGCTTTCAGTGTACTGTTTAATAGCAGAAAATGTGGACTTATAATAGAAAATCACAGTGAAACTTGAAAGCTTGAATGTAAAAGGAAGTA
>NW_013617424.1:82390-86878 GCF_000695525.1 Brassica oleracea var. oleracea | reverse complement strand
AAAAAAATAGTACCAAAAGTATAATTCTGATAAATATGAATCTAAACACTACCGTGTGTTCAGAACAATGATGAACATGAATTTAAATAACAGAATCACCTTAGCATCCAGAAGAATCATATCGTGAATGAAATCACACGAAGAACCCTTGATCTATCGAAGAAGACGATTGTGAGAACGACACGACCTTTTAGTTTTTGATTCAGGTCTTGAATGAACTAAGTGAATAAATCGCAGAAGACCAGAGGCCTATTAATGCGAGGTGATACGTTACAATGAGAAGATGGATGCTTGAGTTTTCTGGTATATCGGCTGCTGATTGCAGAAGAGGAAGAAGAACCCTTGATTTGCCCTTGATTTGTGTTGGGCTTTATAAAAGGGTTTCTAAAAGCCCATCTGCAAATTGAAACCAAAATACCAACTCACGGCAAACCTCAGCTCAAAATCAAAGACGTCTTCGGTATTTTTATGAGTCCACGTGGCAGTTTTTGCCCTCTCCTTCTTGATGACGTGGCAGCAGGAGAAAGGAGAAAATGTAACTTTATTATTATAGATAGATAGATAAAGGAAAACTGGTATCAACAACCATTAAAAAACCTTTAATTAGGGAAATAACCATAACAAAATTATGGATATGATACATTATATATTATTGAGTAGTTAGACGAAAATACATTTCACTCTCACGTGAGTAAGATGTACAAATGAACTCTCCAACTCTCATTTTTCATCTCTCTGTTTTACTTTTATTTCTTATGTTACTAAAAATTACACCCCATCTACAGTGCTTTGTCTTTAATCTTTCTAATACAAATTTTTATAAACCAAAAATTATACTGAAAAATATATTTAGATTCTTCTATATATATTATAGTGTGCTTTTTTTCAACGGATATATATTTCTTAAAAATATGAATATAAATTGAAATTCTTCACATACTATATTCTATTTTCCCGATGATAACACAAAATAAGATTTCATGGTTATATAAACAATTGAAGACCACTGGTATGAATTGGTTAGTCTAAAACTTTATGCAAATAAAGTCACAAAACTCTAAAGGTCCAAATGTTTACAAACCGCACCGCACGCAGTATAATACCATTATAAAATTAAATGGGAGCTATTTTATTATTGGCCTGAATCATTGTTTGGGCCTTTGCACGGTACTGTGAGAACTGGGAAGACATGGTCTTTATGATATCTTCTTTCCTGGGTGTAAGTTAAAGGTAGCCGTTATGTAGAAGATTATGAGCGAATCATGTTGCATAGAAGTCTATTTTCCGTAAATAAGATCATCATGTTGGATTGATGGTTATTTTATTAGTTTCTCTTTTAACTCTGTTGTTAACTTTTTTTTTCTGGTGTAGTAAAAATGGGTCGAGGACGTTTTGAGTTAGATAGATTTCATGAGGAGATGACGTCTTACTTAGAAAATATGGACGCAAAGAGCTAATTAATTTTGTTGTAGCACATTCATATAGTTATTGCTTTCAGTGTACTGTTTAATAGCAGAAAATGTGGACTTATAATAGAAAATCACAGTGAAACTTGAAAGCTTGAATGTAAAAGGAAGTAAATGGTAAAGATGATTTTTATGAACTCTATTGTTGGACATACTAATTCTCTCGCTGCAGTGGAGGTTTTGTACTTGTTGAAGAGTTTGGGATTCAGGTTTTAAAAAACATTGTAATATGCAAACAAATCAGTGTTAATGAAGAAAGGATTGTACATGTCAATCTAGAGGTTAATTATGATCCATTGAGTTGTTGCTCATGGTCATTGAAGGTGGACTTGATCTCAAGGTGGACTTGATCTCACCAACAAATCCAATGATGTCTATGAAGCATACAGTTGAGGTTGCGTATCTTTTATTGTGAAAGTTTGCATTGGCTAAAGACGATGCCGAGACAGCGCATGAAGATTTAACTTGCATTCACAGTAAACTGTCAAAGGTGAAAAAGATAATTTACATTAAGATATAATGAAGAATATCGATTAAGATACACCTGAAAGCCGAGAACAACAACATCGCAAGGTTACAATGTTAAATGTGAGGAGGGAAAATGTTAGAATGTGGCTTAGTATGGCTTACCAAGTGGAACTCTGGAACTCTTAGACCATTTGGTAGAGTGTCCGCAACAGGTTCAGGAAGCTGCAGCATCGCCGTGGTAGCTTGACCATGTAAACCTCTCAGTTGATCAGAAACTTCTTCTTCAATACAGTTGGCGATTAAAGCATTCCCTATAAATACTCTTCCGTCAGCCTTACAGGCCTGTTCAGTGTTAATTCCGACTTCATTTTATATCTACGCAGAAAGTTATAAAAAAATAAGAGTCTGCTTATATATATCCAAGTCTTATCCAGGAAAATTTTATACCATGTTTAGCTGTTTGACGTCAGTGGTTTCCTTTGCGCTAGCCTCCTTAATGACAATGTCCATATTTGATAGACTCACTAATGATGAAGAAAACCTCCTGCCACAGTCCCAAAAAGATATAAGAATGTTTAGAATCTCAAGATATAAACTGACTGTCTATAACCAAGATACAAAGTAAGAAAATTGACTCAAATATAGACCAAGCAGAAAGTGACTCATGGTGTTGTATCCAAACCACTCAAAACTCCATCTGCCTTCAAGATAAATAGACTGGAAGGTTAGTAAAACAGTTAATGGCATTGTGCTTTAAAACTTAAATTGGAGAACTTACGTGGCTGGTGTAAGAATCGGCAGTCGGGTTGAGCCGCTCAGGAGACGTTTTCCTCTAAATCCTTTGCAGATCTGATCGGTGATCTTCCCTGTAACAACAGAGAAAAATAACAAAAACCCAAAATGGTTTAAGACAAAGAAAAATCAAAAACAACTTACTGCTTCTGATTCTTGAAACCGAGAAAAGAAAGCTGTTTCCATTTTTATAATCACAGCTTGTGTGAATCTAGGGAAGCAATCCTAAGACTAAAGTCAACCTAGTCCTCACCAATTACTAAGCAAACAGGCAAATTTCAGTTCAGATTCTGAAATCGAATATATTTAGACGTGAAAAGTATATAGAACCCGCCTTCAAGAGTCGCCTGTGATAGTGGCTGGAATGAGTGTTGCTTGAAAACGATTACAAAAATAATAATAATAATAAACAACAGGATTCAAACCATTTCGTAAAGAGAAAAAAAATAGTACCAAAAGTATAATTATGATAAATATGAATCTAAACACTACCGTGTGTTCAGAACAATGATGAACATGAATTTAAATAACAGAATCACCTTAGCATCCAGAAGAATCATATCGTGAATGAAATCACACGAAGAACCCTTGATCTATCGAAGAAGACGATTGTGAGAACGACACGACCTTTTAGTTTTTGATTCAGGTCTTGAATGAACTAAGTGAATAAATCGCAGAAGACCAGAGGCCTATTAATGCGAGGTGATACGTTACAATGAGAAGATGGATGCTTGAGTTTTCTGGTATATCGGCTGCTGATTGCAGAAGAGGAAGAAGAACCCTTGATTTGCCCTTGATTTGTGTTGGGCTTTATAAAAGGGTTTCTAAAAGCCCATCTGCAAATTGAAACCAAAATACCAACTCACGGCAAACCTCAGCTCAAAATCAAAGACGTCTTCGGTATTTTTATGAGTCCACGTGGCAGTTTTTGCCCTCTCCTTCTTGATGACGTGGCAGCAGGAGAAAGGAGAAAATGTAACTTTATTATTATAGATAGATAGATAAAGGAAAACTGGTATCAACAACCATTAAAAAACCTTTAATTAGGGAAATAACCATAACAAAATTATGGATATGATACATTATATATTATTGAGTAGTTAGACGAAAATACATTTCACTCTCACATGAGTAAGATGTACAAATGAACTCTCCAACTCTCGTTTTTCATCTCTCTCTTTTACTTTTATTTCTTATGTTACTAAAAATTACACCCCATCTACAGTGCTTTGTCTTTAATCTTTCTAATACAAATTTTTATAAACCAAAAATTATACTGAAAAATATATTTAGATTCTTCTATATATATTATAGTTTGCTTTTTTTCAACGGATATATATTTCTTAAAAATATGAATATAAATTGAAATTCTTCACATGCTATATACTATTTTCCCGATGATAACACAAAATAAGATTTCATGGTTATATAAACAATTGAAGACCACTGGTATGAATTGGTTAGTCTAAAACTTTATGCAAATAAAGTCACAAAACTCTAAAGGTCCAAATGTTTACAAACCGCACCGCACGCAGTATAATACCATTATAAAATTAAATGGGAGCTATTTTATTGTTGGCCTGAATCATTGTTTGAGCCTTTGCACGGTACTGTGAGACCTGGGAAGACATGGTCTTTATGATATCTTCTTTCCTGGGTGTAAGTTAAAGGTAGCCGTTATGTAGAAGATTATGAGCGAATCATGTTGCATAGAAGTCTATTTTCCGTAAATAAGATCATCATGTTGGATTGATGGTTATTT
>NW_013617424.1:79722-80732 GCF_000695525.1 Brassica oleracea var. oleracea | reverse complement strand
TGAATGAAATCACACGAAGAACCCTTGATCTATCGAAGAAGACGATTGTGAGAACGACACGACCTTTTAGTTTTTGATTCAGGTCTTGAATGAACTAAGTGAATAAATCGTAGAAGACCAGAGGCCTATTAATGCGAGGTGATACGTTACAATGAGAAGATGGATGCTTGAGTTTTCTGGTATATCGGCTGCTGATTGCAGAAGAGGAAGAAGAACCCTTGATTTGCCCTTGATTTGTGTTGGGCTTTATAAAAGGGTTTCTAAAAGCCCATCTGCAAATTGAAACCAAAATACCAACTCACGGCAAACCTCAGCTCAAAATCAAAGACGTCTTCGGTATTTTTATGAGTCCACGTGGCAGTTTTTGCCATCTCCTTCTTGATGACGTGGCAGCAGGAGAAAGGAGAAAATGTAACTTTATTATTATAGATAGATAGATAAAGGGAAACTGATATCAACAACCTCTAAAAAACCTTTAATTAGGGAAATAACCATAACAAAATTATGGATATGATACATTATATATTATGGAGTAGTTAGACGAAAATACATTTCACTCTCACATGAGTAAGATGTACAAATGAACTCTCCAACTCTCGTTTTTCATCTCTCTCTTTTACTTTTATTTCTTATGTTACTAAAAATTACACCCCATCTACAGTGCTTTGTCTTTAATCTTTCTAATACAAATTTTTATAAACCAAAAATTATACTGAAAAATATATTTAGATTCTTCTATATATATTATAGTTTGCTTTTTTTCAACGGATATATATTTCTTAAAAATATGAATATAAATTGAAATTCTTCACATGCTATATACTATTTTCCCGATGATAACACAAAATAAGATTTCATGGTTATATAAACAATTGAAGACCACTGGTATGAATTGGTTAGTCTAAAACTTTATGCAAA
This sequence comes from Brassica oleracea var. oleracea, assembly GCF_000695525.1. Classification (NCBI taxonomy): domain Eukaryota; kingdom Viridiplantae; phylum Streptophyta; class Magnoliopsida; order Brassicales; family Brassicaceae; genus Brassica; species Brassica oleracea. Next base: position 79,814 of record NW_013617424.1, on the reverse strand, counting down.
TAAAGTCACAAAACTCTAAAGGTCCAAATGTTTACAAACCGCACCGCACGCAGTATAATACCATTATAAAATTAAATGGGAGCTATTTTATT
>NW_013617424.1:52350-79620 GCF_000695525.1 Brassica oleracea var. oleracea | reverse complement strand
AAAAAAATAGTACCAAAAGTATAATTCTGATAAATATGAATCTAAACACTACCGTGTGTTCAGAACAATGATGAACATGAATTTAAATAACAGAATCACCTTAGCATCCAGAAGAATCATATCGTGAATGAAATCACACGAAGAACCCTTGATCTATCGAAGAAGACGATTGTGAGAACGACACGACCTTTTAGTTTTTGATTCAGGTCTTGAATGAACTAAGTGAATAAATCGCAGAAGACCAGAGGCCTATTAATGCGAGGTGATACGTTACAATGAGAAGATGGATGCTTGAGTTTTCTGGTATATCGGCTGCTGATTGCAGAAGAGGAAGAAGAACCCTTGATTTGCCCTTGATTTGTGTTGGGCTTTATAAAAGGGTTTCTAAAAGCCCATCTGCAAATTGAAACCAAAATACCAACTCACGGCAAACCTCAGCTCAAAATCAAAGACGTCTTCGGTATTTTTATGAGTCCACGTGGCAGTTTTTGCCCTCTCCTTCTTGATGACGTGGCAGCAGGAGAAAGGAGAAAATGTAACTTTATTATTATAGATAGATAGATAAAGGAAAACTGGTATCAACAACCATTAAAAAACCTTTAATTAGGGAAATAACCATAACAAAATTATGGATATGATACATTATATATTATTGAGTAGTTAGACGAAAATACATTTCACTCTCACGTGAGTAAGATGTACAAATGAACTCTCCAACTCTCATTTTTCATCTCTCTGTTTTACTTTTATTTCTTATGTTACTAAAAATTACACCCCATCTACAGTGCTTTGTCTTTAATCTTTCTAATACAAATTTTTATAAACCAAAAATTATACTGAAAAATATATTTAGATTCTTCTATATATATTATAGTGTGCTTTTTTTCAACGGATATATATTTCTTAAAAATATGAATATAAATTGAAATTCTTCACATGCTATATACTATTTTCCCGATGATAACACAAAATAAGATTTCATGGTTATATAAACAATTGAAGACCACTGGTATGAATTGGTTAGTCTAAAACTTTATGCAAATAAAGTCACAAAACTCTAAAGGTCCAAATGTTTACAAACCGCACCGCACACAGTATAATAAAAAAATCTCTACATATATTTATATAGCTATATGTTTTTGTTACCTTAATTAAGGAATGCACCACATTTATTCCATAGTTCTTCCATATGTAGCTATTCGGACCCTAAATATGTTATAAAATTTGCTAGTTTCCTTTTTCATTCAACCCAATATCTATCGTAATATTATCGTATAATATTCTATTTTGTTGATACAATATATTATGCCTCCTCCTTCTCACTCTTCTTCTTCTGTTATTTTCTTCACTTTCTCAAATATAATCATTATGAACTAGTACTTGTATATTATTTCCGTAATATACTATTATATTCTATATGTCTATATTTAAAACTGAAGTGTATCGTGCTGTGAAAGAAAACGAAAGGTAGTGAGTTTTTTTTTTTTTTGACGTCAAAAGGCTATTCTATTACTCAAGCTTGAGGTGGTCTGGTTAACCAAACCGGAATAGAACAACCAATAAAAAATAACTCCCTATGTAAGGATCTTGTTATTTTAGCTAGAAAATCTGAAATCTGATTTCGCGCCCGTGGAACATGAATGATGTTGAATTCCAGGAAGCATATCTGTAGCGTCTCTATCCTCTCCAATTCTGTTGCAAAGCTTGGCCAAGCATGTGGATCTTTTATCATTGCAATCAGCTCCTTACAATCTGTCCCGAAGCGTTGACATGTTGAGTATTGAAGCATATTCTCCATTGCCCGCCGCAATGCTTCTACTTACGAATGCAAGGCTGATTCGAGTCGAGTGAAATTCTTTGTTCCCATAAGTTGAGTGTTCTCCGCGCTGTCCATCCATACCCAGTCGCAGCCACTAATGTGAGCAGAAGATGTCCAAGATCCATCTAACAAGCATATGTTACCCAAGCTTATGGCTTGGTCTACCTCAGAAATATTATCTTGTACCACTGGTTGGACCACTGGTTGTACATCGTTAGCATTAAACCAGGCCTGGCATTCACTCTCTGCATGTCGAACTAGCTCCAAGGGATCTCTATCTATACCTCTGAAGAGTTTGTTGTTCCTAGCCTTCCAAATATACCATAGCAACCAGGGATAAGGATCCCTATCTTGTTCCGGCTCAATGATGCTATTCTTTCTCCAGAACAAATAATCCATGTTCGTGTAGACGCTTGATACTGGAAATATATCCGGGCTTGTTGGAGTCGATGATAATGACCAGACTTGAAGAGCAGGCGGGCATTCAAAAAATGCATGGGTCACAGTTTCTTCTAATTCTCCGCATCTTGGACAATAGTTGTCACACCTCATATTACGTCTTGTTAAGTTCCTCGTTACTGCCACATGACCAGTTAATAGTTGCCAAATAAGATGACATATCTTGTTCGGCGCCTTTATCTTCCAAGCGAAGGCTTGGAGCTTTTTGATGCTTGGCTCTACAATTTCCTTCTCTACCGCTGGTGTTAATACATTCTGTGCCAGCCAATATCCAGATTTAACCGTATATTGGTCATTCCTTGTGTAGTTCCAACCGAAAGAATTCCGACGATGGGTTGAACTTATGGCTAAACTCCTTATGAGAGGTATGTCTCCAGGGGTAACATAATTTTCCAATAAACCAACATCCCACTCCTTCGATACCTGATCAATAAGATCACTGACTCTCATATTTGGGTGCATAACTGGCGCTACGGGGACAGCTGGTCTCGCAGGGGTCGTTGGAATCCATGGATCCTCCCACACCTTAACTTCGTACCCTGGATGTATCTTCTGTCTGATCCCTAGTAGTAGCAACTTCCTTGCGGCTGTAATGCTTGTCCACACATAGGATGGGCTTGTAGCATTATTCACTCTTAGTGGAGAACTCAATCTATAGTATCTTCCTCTCAATACCCGTGCAACCAGAGAATCAGGGAATTGAAGTAGCCTCCATAGTTGTTTAGCCAAAAGGGCAATATTGAACTCATGGATCATTCGAAAACCGATTCCACCCTCCTCTCTGGGTAAACAGACTTTTTCCCACTTCGCCCAATCTATTCCTCTTTTTGGTGGATTTGAACTCCACCAGAATTGTGCAATGGCATTGGCAAGATTTTCACATATCTCCAAAGGGAGTAGAAAAGTAGACATAACGTATGTCGGTAGAGCGAGCAGAATAGATTTAATCAACACTTCCTTCCCACCTTTGGAGAGCCATCTTCCTGTCCATCCATTCACTCTGTGCATCAACTTATCTTTCAAAAATGCAAAGAGTTTGCACAACCACTTATGTCTTCTGGGATACCAAGGTAAGTTTTCATTCCTCCATCATTCTGTATTCCAAGCACATCTTTAAGCTCTTGTCTCGTGGTCGCATTAATCCGCTTACCAAAGAGTAAGGATGACTTATCAAAATTAATACATTGTCCAGACGCTTTGCCGTATCTCCTGACTACTTTCATTACTTCTTCACATTCACGGGGCTCCGCCTTACAGAAGAAAAGGCTATCATCAGCAAAGAGAAGGTGGGATACCGACGGACACGCGCGTGTGACACGCATCCCTGTTATCTTCCCCTGGTTCTCTGCATGATTAAGAAGGCTAACGAACGCTTCCATGCATAGAATAAAAATGAAAGGAGACAAATGATCTCCTTGGCGTAAACTTCTACCTGGAACAATATTTCCTCTTGGCTCTCCATTCATAAGGACCTTGTATTTCACGACGTTATGGCCAAACGTTATAAATGATAAAATTGTCATTTTTAAATATAAGTTACATCCGAGCGTGTGATCCTTACATATCATTTTCTTTTTTTTTGCCTCAGTATGGACACTATACAAAATAACCCTAATATAGAATCAAAATGACCCGTACAATTTGTTTACACTTGTGCATTAATTACAGACCTATATAATTAGAGAACATACTGGTTATAGATGGTCGTGTGCATGAATTACAAAGAGTATATCATACTATATATATATATTTAATAAATGATAATCTGTATATCTTGTATAGGTCAAGTACAATGTGAATCTTATTTTGTTTTGGTCCATTGGGATGACAAAACACGGTTGCATAATTATAAAAGAAAAACCTAAAGTTTTGTTGTCAAACATCCAAATAGTTAAATAGCTGAGAAAAATTATTGTAAATTAATATTTTCTACATATTTTAAAGAATGATGTTTTAGATTTCATTTTTGTATTTAAAAGATTAATGTTTTTTGTCAACCTTTTCATTAAACACTTGGCCTTAAAACAAGGAGGAGTACAATATCAAACGTAAAAGCCAATTATATAGTTTCTGCAACGTGGCAACACACTGGCTTTCTTCCCGTGCACACCGCCTTGAATCCACCGCCGATGAGAGCAAATCGCCGGTATGTCTTCCTCAGCCCAACCAGCGCAGAAGTTGGCGCTTAATTCTTGTACTCCACTGACAAAGTTGCCTTTCACCAAAGCCGTGATTACATAAACGTAGAAGTTTTTGCTCACCGGAGATTAGATTGGAGGAATTATGAGTCAGATTGAAAATAAACTTTTTGTCGGACCGCTTCAAAGCGCCAACTCTCCTGAATCTGCTTCAAACAAGACTCAACAGATCCATCAAACTTGATCTACTTTCATCCAAGATTCTCTGTAAAACAGCCATATGAGGCTAGCTAATCAAATAAAACAGACTGATTCTCTTAAGAAAGAGATGCAAGTGAACAGTGAAACAAAAAATATCTGACATATAATCAAACGGGATTAAGTTGGAAAACAAAGTGAAAGGCTTTGTGATAATCCAATCATCTATGATCGGAAGTTTATTATTCAACTTAATGAGGAGAAGAGTGAAGAGATGTGAGAAACGGCTCCGATTTAAGTTGAAACACCACAAAATCGCCTTGCGAAAAGAGAGATCCGCTCACGGAAACTGAAATCGTCTAGCCAAGAGTTATTTTACAGCATAAAGAAAAAAACAAAAAAAAATTTGGTAACTGGTGGCACAGGACCTCCGGCCACCGAAGATGCGACCTTGATTTAGAGAGCTTGTGGAGAAAAGGTTGTAGAGAGAAGGTAGAGAAAATAAGAAAAGAGAGAAAAATCTAAAATGTATTCTTTAAAAAATTAATGTTTTAAACTTTGAATATATATTTTATCGAGAAATAAATAAAACTAAAATCTAAATTTAAAATTTAAAATATAAATGGAAAATTTTTATTGGAAAGCAATAAAACTAAAAACAAAAAAAAAATGTAATTAATTTTTATTAATATATGTGGAAATCATAAAACATCAATTTTTCAAATTCCGAAGGAGTAAATTCCCTCTAAATATAGTTAAAGACGTAATGGCTAAGAGTAAGAGACGATAGGGCGTCACTAGTTTAGTTGGGTCAACATTTGGTTATTGTCGTGTTGAACACAAAATTGAGTCCTTTCACATTCAACTATCCTGTTTGAGCTTTATTTATTGACTGGAATCATTATCATCGTCTACAAGAAACATACCCCATGTATTTGACCTTATTTTCATATTACTAGTTGACCCCCTATTTACGGAAATTCGTCAACCATACAAAGTGGACACACTGGATATCTAATACTTAGTTCTGGATCTGGTGGTAAGATATCTAACAAAGTAAAAAAACTTATGTGACGTATTTTTCATAGTTTCTACCAGATCTTTCTTTCTTTTTTGTTGTTCTTAACTTAGTATTTTTTGTGTGTTTGAGTTTCTGTTGAACGCGAATTAAAAGACTAGTACAATCACTTTTATATGAAAGATAAGTTTCTAAAGACTAGTACAATCACTTTTATATAAAAGATAAGTTTCTAAAGACACTTTCTTTTTTTTTTTTTTTTGACAAAGGGCTTTCTAAAGACACTTTCTTTTGAATTTTTCTATACAAAAAGTTATAAACTATATCTTAGCCATTGTTGTTTAACTTTTTAATGTTTTCACAAAACTTAAAATATGATAGAGAGTCAGAGACACATAGCTTATTTATGTTTTCAATATCTATTTATAACGATTACATAACTTTTATTATAACTAGAATTCTTGTCCGCGCTACGCGCGGATTGTACCTTATAAACTTATTTTACATCTTTATTATTATTATTTTTGAAACTCATTTTACATCTTTATATATTTGAATATTTTATACCATTTTACTTTTCAAAAAATTAAAATGTCCAAGGTAATGTGTAACATATGGTGATGGATTTGAGTTTTCGTTGTGATTTTTTGAACTGATAAATTTTACTTTATTTTTGATTTTACATTTATGTAATTTCTCAGCTGTTATTTTTTTGATCGGGTGTTAATTATAAATCTATTGACTATTTTAAAATAGGAAAATAGTATATAATAGTGTTTGGTAAATGTTTCATCCAAAAAATTGTATATCCATCAAATATAAAATATTAAATTTTTTGTTTTAATCCAAAATTTTAATGCTCTTATACTTTGAAAAATAAACTGTTTTAACTTAATAGTTTGGTTTTTTTTTTAAAAAAAAAAATTATTTATATCACCAAACTACTGAAAACAAATATATAAGTTTAGTTTTATTATATATTTTAAGTTATCTCTCAGCTAAAATTTCACTATTTATTTTATAACATTTTTGGAATAAATTATTTGTATATGTTTATACATTATTTGATTTTAAAAACTATTTGTTTCATCATTGTTTTGTGCCAATTTGAATTAATGATTCATTTAACTTTCTTAATTATATCGTATAAATGTAACAAAATTATCTGAAAGTGGAACATATTTTTAAAATGATAGGGTAGACATAATTTTTTTTAAGGAAGTTGTGTTGGAGGTGAGAGAATCATCAAGGAGGTGTGGTAGTTAGCTTCGCTCACTGTTGTTTAGAGTCAAGTTTGAGAAACTGGTGTTCATGTTATTACCATATTTCTTTTTCTTGCTTGCTTTTAATACTTGCCCAATCGATGTGCTTCTAAAGTAGATTTTGCATTCAAACAGAACTTTATTGGTTTATTCAAGCGTGCTCACATTACTTTTCAAGTATGCTAAATCATTTTAAGATCTTAGTAACTCTGACCATCTGGAGCCAGGACTTTGGGATGCAACTTATTGGGAATGCTTGCTCGAGCTGAATTACTTGATTTTCGTTTGATGTAAAACTCTTTAGATATATTAAGATACATGGAAAATACACCCTTCAATGTTAACCTTTAGGGCATTCTACTTACATTGAATAAACTATCCTATCATGTGCTGCCCCTTTCCAATGTTGCAGGTTCTCAATGGTACTTAGTAGAAGCAGTTCCTATGAGATTGGAGTGTCATAAGCTCCGGTAATCCTGCCGGAGCTTCATCTTCTCCAGCTTATCCTGCTCAAGGAAACAGTACACGAATGTACACATTAGACCATATGCAATAAGATTTTTAGGTAGGTGATAACCGATTTTACTTAAAGCTAATACATCAATTAAATTTAAAGGTAAAGCTACAAAATCTACAGGTTAAATTTTTTTAAAAAAAAATAAAGCAAAAGATCCAAAACTACATCCTATACCATTCAACCCCATCATATAGATATGAAGAACGAAAGAAGAGAAAAAATAATAGAAAGAACCTCAAAGAATTCACTTTTCTTTGTCATCGGCATAGCATACGGAAACGTTGGATACACAACTTCTAAGCTCTGAACTTTCTGGTTCGCGTAATTTCTGGAATCCATGAACACTCTCGGCTCTGGCTGAAACCAAAAGCTGGGATTTAGTCAACTCACTAATAGTTTTTGAACCATGCCATGTGACAGTTGAGGAAGAGTGACTTCTGCGAAAAGACATATGTTATCCTTAAATTGAGTCTCCTAAGTATCACAATCTTTCTTCAAGTTATTTTTAAAATGTATCACAAAGTCTTTTGCCATGTACACACTCTCTGGCTCAAATTTGTCTAATCCAACCTTCTTCAAAGCCACTATCCTCCAAGTTTCAGTCTCTCGCGCACGGAAGACATTATGGTTCATTCATTTTCAAATCTTTAATATCTCCAAAAAGGAAAAAAACAGAGCTAATAATTTTCCATTAACTGCAAAAATTCAGACGCAAGCACATTCACATGTATTCATAACATAACATAACATAATGAAAAAATAAATGAGCTAAAAATGCAAAATATTGTACTTGATTGAGTTGTCGAGCTCTTGCGCAGTTGCGCAATCAAAGCTCCATGAAAATAAACGTGTTACCATGGTGGTAATCGTTCCCTTCACCATTTTCTCTTGATTTCGGACTTGAAACCAATCAAAGCTCAATGGAAATGAAAATCTCAGAGAGCATTTTTGTAACTATAAATGTCGTAACCTTGTTATTTTTTCAAAAGCATCAGATCGAAACTGGACCCGGTTGTAGATAGCTTCGCCAGAAAATTTGCTTAGCCACGCATGCATGGAAGCCGGTGGCGACCAACTCTGAGGGAAATTCTGGTTGCGGAAGGATACATCGGGATATTTATATGGAGCTAGTAGAATTAGTGGAAGATGATAGTTACATATCTAGGTAACTAAGGAAATGATAAGATTTATGATGACTATTAATTTTTCTTTAAATTGTAGAGAATGGATAGACAAAAGGCATGGGAAGGTGAGGAAAATGATCGGGTGAATAAATGTGGGTCATATTTAAAGAAAATGGACTTCGTTGTAATATGATCAGAGAACGGACTTCGACTAAGGTTAGATTTTATTTAGGCTTGTTAAACTAAAAGTGATGTGTAACTTTGATTGGATATGAATATTTTTGCTGATGTGGCATAGTTTAGGAGTCTCTAAAGTAGTTCCTTTTATATAGTAGAGATAAATTACAAACACCCAAATTTACATAAAATCTTCCAAATTAACTGTCAAACTTATCAATATATAACAAAATTGCGACTGTTCAAAAAATCAAAACTAGTTTAGATCATAGGCCCATTATCCAAAGTAGTTTAAATTATATGCCTATTGTTCACACTAAATAATATTGTAATACGATAATATTTAATACCGTGAATATAAATTTAAAAGGATTAAATAATTTTTGGATTATTTATTTGTATTAACTAGGTAAATGGCCTCGCATATTATATGCGGGCATAAATATAATTCGTAGATTTATGACAATATTTGAATAATAAATATTCTCTCATGTACACATATCGTATATTATGATTATGTAATTATTATTAATGTATTGTTAACATTATAAATGTAAAGAATTTTTTTTTGTTATATATGTATATGTATCTCCATTTCGTTTAATATTCCTCATATTTTCTTTGTTAGGCAAGAGCAAAGCCTCCGTACGATGCAAACAAACCGTTTCAAAAATAGTAAACACAAAGAAAGGTCATAGAAAAATGCTAGATTTTAATGAGTTTGCGCCTTGCGGTTAATGAAGCTGTGAAATTTTTAAAACCTTCGAAGTACCGAACAAAGTTCTATCTTGAGACGTATTATAAAACCACCACTAGGTTTGTCACACTAACGTTTGATGCGCAGAGAGAGACACCTCTGAAGATAACCGAGCTGTCTGGAGGAGATACAAGCTTTTTGATGAGCAAAAAGCAACAGAGACAGATTCTTAGTAGCACTTTTACGAGGCCGAGATGGTGTTCAGAGGTGAGCATGTAAGAATATTTTATATTTTATATGATCCATGTGTCTATTGGTTTAATATAAAATTCAAATTCATATTAATGTTTTATATTCTAATATAAAAGTTGACACCGTGATGGATCGGTTTCGAGTAATGAGTTAGAATATATGTGTATTGATAACCCTCCTGCTTTACCTTAGCTTATAAATATCCTTAATCCTATGACTATACATATATATATATATATATATATATAAATATAAGGGAGTAATAATGGATTCATACACACTCTGTAAACCAAATCGGCGGCTCCGTATCCATGTGAACGACGAAAGACGATTGTTTCCTGGCATTGCGTGCTAGACTATCCGCCTTTGAATTATGCGTTCGTGGTACATGAATGATCTCTAACCTGATGAAGCTTCCTTTCATGGTCTTGATATCTTCCAAATAATTTGCAAAAGTTGGACATTATTCTGGTTCTAAAACCATCTTCACCAATTGAGAACAATCTGTTGCAAATGTGACTTGAAACTGACGCAAATTCCTCATGCACTCTATTGCCCAAAGCAACGCTTCGACCTCCGCATGAAAAGGGGAGAGACTAGCCCTGACATTTCTTGCCCCCATTAAACCATCAAAACCCTCAGAGTACTATACCAACCTTGTCTTGAAAAAGTTCATTTTCCTTTCAAGAACCATCTGTAAAACACCATCTCCCTGGATTTGACGGTAGGTTTGTGACCCCGACATGTTGTGTTGTCCTTTGTATGTTCAACACATGTGCCTCAGCCCAAAGTGTGGATTCCGTTTCCGCTAATTTAAGCGTTTCCCTAGGATCGATATCTAGATTACTGAAAACTTTATTCCTTTCCAAATGTACCATAGTATCCATGCAAACTGGTGATCATCCATACGTAGGAGAATTCTCCAAAAGAGATGATCCATATTTGTGAAGAAAGAAGTAGTTGGAAAAATAGCTGGATTTGATGGTCTCTTTGAGAACGCTCAAACGTGAAGAGCATGAGGGCATACAAAAAACACATGGTTTATCGATTCCTCTAAAGCTCCGCATCTGGCACAACATATATTCTCTTGTATCCCTCTCGCTTGCAGATTTTTCTTAACTGCTATACACCCTGATACCAATTGCCATAAAAAACACTTTATCTTCGGTGGGCACCATACTTTCCAGCAGAACACCTTTAATATATCGACTGTGGGTCCAAACACCACTGGTGGTGTTTCCTTGTCTGGGTAAACCCGTTCTACTTGGTATCCAGATTTTACCGTATATTTTCCCAGTTTTTGTGAAATACCATCTTTCCCTATCCACCATCTGATTTATACTCATCTGATTTATACTCAGTGGTATGCTTTCTATGATTTTCACATTCTCGGGATCCACCAAAGTCTGAATTGCATGCGAGTTCCAAGTTCGAAGCTGGATCAATGAGAGAGTCCACTGTAAGGTCTGGGTAAATGTTATGTTGGTTTTTATTTGCTGATCTCGGGCGAGTGGTTGGGATCCACGGGTCGTTCCATACGGATATAGTTGATCATGATCCCACCCTTTTGATTAGTCATTTGCTAACCAGAGATCTAGCTGATACAATACTCCGCCAACTATATGACGGAAAATATGATCTAATCGGTTCCAGGGGTAAGGCATTCCTGAAGTACAGTCTTTTAAAAACTCTAGAAAATAAAGTATTTGGCTTCTCTATCAGACGCTATAACTGCTTAACAAGCATCGTCATGTTAAAATAAGTGATGTCTTTAAAACCCAAACCTCCTTCATCATTATTTATACATAATTTGTCCTATGATTTTCAATGCATACCTTTTGTGCTTCCCCTTGGGCTCCACCAGAATTGTGCAACCGCACTCGTCAGTTTCTTTACGGTTGCCTTCGGTAAAAGATAGCAAGACATTATATGATAGACCAAAATATAATCTATAATTAATGAATAGGTGCAACAACTTTTCATAGGTAGATTTTTTAAGAATTCTTTCTTTTTAATAGTATAGACTAGAGCTTGACTCGCTCTCCCAAACAAGTATTTGTGTCTTACTTTTTAATAAATAAATATTTATTTCTCAAAATGATAATATAGATTTTTATAATTTATTCATATTACATAATTGTTTAATATGCAATTTATAAACATAATTAGGTTATAGTTCATACTGAATAATTTTTATTTTGTCTTGTAAACGATTAATTGGATAGAATATGACCGTACATCCGCATAAATATATTTATATTTTTTTGATCAAAACTTTATGATAATGTATAATAAAATTATTTTATATACTATTAAAAATCTGGTGCTATATATTTTTATATTTTTCAACAATTATCATACTGAATTCACATTGGACTATTATTTATATGGAAATATACGTAAAATAAGATATTTATATAATAATATATTTTTTTTATTTATATATTATTTAAATGATTCTTTTATGTTACTTTTATTTTTTATTTATAACTAACAAATAATGAAAATATAACTATAACTTTAAAACAGTATTTTATTCTAAATTTAGTAAATGAATATCAAAATCAATTTATGTGATGAATTTATGATTTTTTATAAATTACTTATTAATAATATATTTGTTGATCCCTTGATAATTTTACAAATTCAGATGATAGGGAAACATAAATGACTCATTTGAGAAAATATAGGCAAGCACAAATATAGAAAGTAATTAAGACTATCTATAATTATAAAAGAATATTTAGTTTAAATGTGTTTATATACATTTTTTAGATTCAGAGAAGGTGTAGTTGTTTTTGTTTTGAGTATCACAAAATTATCATATATAAAGTTGTTTGTCCCCTATTGAAGAGAAGTAGAGAACCAACGAATTTAGAAACAGAAAAAAACTGAGGATGAATAGAATATAAACTCTGGTGGTGTCGTACATTAATAAGCTAGCAAATTATCATTGTTTTAGGAAATGCAAAGTGAGGGAAGTTAGATTTCGTATAAGGTGAATGATAAATTGGATTTGGTTACAATAATTCAGTTAACATATTTAAAGCTAGATATATATATATATATATATTTGTCATTATATTAAATATAATAAATTAATGGATATTAACAATACATTACATAAGTTTTCAGTAAAAATAATAATTTCTTTCAAAGAAATATTTTTAACACGAAGAATGTTTGGACTGGATATTATGATCTATGATTACTATGAGACTTTTATATGGTTTAGTGTAAAAATAAATAAAAGATTTGTAAATGCCAAACTACTACTTATTTACGTTGTGTTAAACTACTTCTTCCTAGAGCACCACATATTTTATTGTTCGAACTTATTTACTACGAAGGTGAGATGAAGAATTACGGGATATTAAATTCTGAAATTGTTCGAAAGATATAATATCTAAATATTCTTAAAAACATTATCTAACAAAAATAACTTTTAAATTAAAATAAAATAAAATAAAATAAAATAAATTTAAAACTAGTGAACAAGAGCCAAGTCAATCGAAATTACACAAACATTATCACTAAAGTCAATCCATTGATACAATCAAACCTAAAATTATACTTAAAAAAAAAAGAATTATACATAGATAGTGAGAAAAATAAAGTCACACAAAAAGCAATCAAAAATCTGCTAAAGAAAAACTAAGAAAATATTCAGTAAAAATAAATTAATTTAATATTTGAATCTAATTAGATAATTTCAATTTAAATACAGAAATTTATATTAAAATAAAAAATTGTATATATATTAGTATGCACAAGGTGCAGCATTTTCATCTAGTTAATCTTAATTTTCAATCAAACTTTAAAATTTTGAAAGATAAGAAAAAAATATACTTTTTGAGTTTGGTATTATATAAGAATTATATACAATAATATTTAATTGTATATCAAGTATTAATTAATAAAACCTAACAACTTTTAGAATATCGTTCTATATTATTTTATTTTTTACTAAATACTTTCGAAAATTAGTTTCACAAAACATATGTGAAACATATCTTATGTATAAATCTACTAATTTTTGGAGATTTGCACGAGAATTCTTAATGATAAATCAGATGATCTTTTGGTTTTCATATTTAACTATACTAGTTTCTTAATTATAGCTAAGACTATTATAATGTTTTATATCTACATTTTTTGTCATCTACATTATAGGAACATGATTTTTTTTGTTAAAATAATGAAAATATATGATCATGGAACATTTGATTATCTTTGTATTGTAAAATAGTTTTATATAATAAAGTTTTCATGAGAATGATCTGTGCAAGACATTTTATATTATAGTTTCAAAATATAATATACAAACGTATCTATAAAATATGAGATGGTTTCTAAACGGGACGTAGGATGCACTTATATGAGACGGCTTTGAATGAGGCAGATTTTTTTTTTCCTTTTGTAACATGCATTCATAAATCACCGCAAGACCACAAAAATAGGCAAAATTTAAATAGTGTAATTTCTAAATGGAACAGGTTTAAGTGAGGCAGACTTTCCTATTCTAACTTTCCCAACAAAACATTTGATATGTTTTTATTGGATTTTTGTAATGTAAAATATTTATCCTTTAACAATAGGGGTGTCAATTCGGGCTGGCCCGGCCCGGCCCGGCCCAAACCCGCTAAGCCCGTAAATATTTGAGCCCGGCCCGGCCCGGTCCGAAAATTATTTGGGCCTAGAATTCAAAGTCCGGCCCGGCCCTTATAGGGCTATAGGGCTTTTCGGGCTTTTGTGGGTTTTTCAAAAAATAATTTGTCATTGCCACTTCCATCGTTTTAATACATGTGAATTTTCATTAAAAAAAAGAGTTTCATTTTTAAAAAATAAAAAATTTATAAAGTGAGTTTAAAATTTTTTTCTCTATCACAATTTTTTTATTTTTTTCGTATGCTTTAAAAACATTTTATACACAAACCAAATTTAATAAGATTTAAATAATCAATTATCAATTAAAACAAAAAATATAAGAGAACAAAATTTTTATTTTTTCGTATGCTTTAAAAACATATTATACACAAACCAAATTTAATAAGATTTAAATAATCAAATATCAATTAAAACTAAACATACAAGAGAACAAAATTTATGATAAACATGGTTAAACGTTTCATACTTTGTATTTTGAAAATAAAAACATGTTGTACATGAAAGAAGAAGGTACTTTTGTAAAATTTAAAATGTAACACTTGTAATGATGAAACAATAAAGTGCATTAACAACTTTTATATTTGCTTTATTAGAGTTTAGATAAAAATATTAAAATAATATATCAATACTAATAATAGTTTCAATTACAAGAAAAAAGGATAATATTTACGCTAAAATATAAATTTCAGGTTTTCGGGCCGGCCCTAGCCTAAACGGGCTTAAGCCCAAAATATCCAAAGCCCAAATGGGCTTAGCCCGAAAGGCCCAATTTTTTTTGGGCTTATAAAGCGAAGTCCAAGCCCGGTAATTTTTAGGGCTGGGCGGGCTCGGGCTACGGGCTTCGGCCCTAATTGACATGTCTATTTAACAACGCCCTATCAAAATCTAGTTGAATTTTTTTTTTCAAATGATTCAATATGGAAAAAAAAGAAGATTTTTGTAAATAAAGGATTAAATATCAATAGATTATTTGGATTTAGATTTTAATTAAACAAAAACGAGGACTGAAATTTGAAAAGATCCTAATTCACTGTCAAAACCATATCGGTTCAACTGAGTTACCAAAGCGGAGAATTCAGAATTTCAACACAGTCGTTTCATAACATTGCTCGCATATGAAGAAGACCAAAACAAATCCACCAATGCTAGGATGCATCTACAGGTGAGCAAAGAGGTAACAAAGGAACAAAATATAAAAATGCAGGTGTTATATTAGTTGGATGGCATCTGATCTGATAGATAGCCTCATTCGACCATATTTCTGTTGTCTTCTTCTACTTCAAGAAACCGCCTTAGGAGTTCAATTGTTTTACGGTAGAGGTTAATATCGATTCCATCCACATTTCTTCCGGTTCGAGCCTGCAAGATAGGCTAACGAAATGGTATACATCTTAATTTTTAGCTCTGCTAAGCTACCAAGACAGTAATCTTACAATGGAGAGATTATCAGTCTGATACAAAAAGTACAGCCTGAAATGTGTACCAGTGTCTACCTCTAACATAAACTAACAATATTTACAATTCCCATGATGTTCAATTTGAATGGAGAAGTGTACTAGTGTCTACCTCTAACATAAATATCAGGACTTTCATAGTATAATTACTTAAATTCTCTAACTGAGACGGTGAAATTACAACTTGAGAGCCAAATACAAGATAACAAAACTTAGTGAGCAACTCTCAGTTTGCATTCATGAAAGGCCAAAACCTTTTTAGGAAAGCAAAGTTCTTTAACAATGTTCATAATTTCAATATTTGCCAAACCGGGAACACATGGTGTAATGCAGACACTAACAAAGTTAAAAAGAATCCACATGAAAACTAACCTCATTATTGGGCTCAATGTGAAGCTCTCCGATGAACTGGTAAACAGAGCCAACCCGGAAACTAACATCTCTTAAGTGTTGAGTGTTGATTTTGAGACTTTTCTCTCCATCTTCAATAACACCTATAGCTGTTTCAACTGAATATCCTTTCAGCCTGCAAAAGAAAAAACGACAAAACATCATCTTTATTTAATAATACTATACAATAACACAGCATTGCATTGGTACAATCTAAGTCATAAAGAAGCTTACAATCCTGTAACTCTGAGTGAACGAGCTTCCATGAAAAACGGGGAAGAAGGGTACAACTCTTGTAGAGTGATGGGAGCGCCAGATTCAATTTGAGAATTTGCCATCGATCTAGAATGTCATGTAACTGTTATTATCCAACTATATGAGTGTTTGAACTTGAATTAGCTCACAGAGAACAATTTTACAAATAATCTCTCATGGATTTATTGGAGTTGCACATTTATTTCTTCATCGAACAAGTGGTGTGCATAAACAAGCAAATCAGAGTGATAGACAAATACGTCGATCGAGTACCTGGAATCCTCCTTCCGGGTTTTACAATGAAGCTTTGAAGTTACTATCGCTGTTCCTCGTACAATTAGAGAGAAGTATAGGGTTTTGGCGGAGAGAAATAGGGGAAGACACGGACGAGTTGAAAAGAGGTAAAAAAAAAAGTGAAATTGTATCCTGTCAGGCTGTCACACAACTTTTTCTCTAAATTCTAATTAAGTCAATACCATGAATCGAATCAAACGGTCAGATGCTCTTAATGAGGCAAAATTCATTATGTCATACTCTTACTTATTTTGTCATATTCTTATCTATTCTGATACTCTCCATATTGATGGTTAATATCGAAAGTGTCATTACTCTACCTGCCCGATTGAATGATGAGATGACCAATCAAAAATCATTATTCCATTTCCAAATCGGGAGTAATCGAATATGTTATTTTCTCTCTCTCATCTCACCCGCTGGTTTCTTCGGGTTCTTCGGGCGTTCTCTTCTTCCTCGCTATCATCGCATTGAACTAACTCGGTTTCATCGCTTGGATGCTAAATCATTGAGCTATTGATTTCGTTTTACAGGGTATGTATATTAAATTGTCGTTAAACCAAATGTTTAAAATCCAACATAGACGATCGATTTACAGAGATTCTGATTTACAAGATTCGTAGTTGTAATTGAACTGGATTAATCGAGGATCGGAAAGTGTGAATGGTCTGTCTATTAGGGAATTGGGTAATCAATAACTGTATAATCATAAGAAAAGATAGAACGTCGGGAATCAAAACTGATAACTCTGAAATAACTATTGAAACAAATTGAAGAAGGGAAAACAACTAGAACTGGGAAAACTTGGGAAACGTTGGGAAAAGTTGGGAAAAGTAGGGAAAAGTTGGTTACTGACAAAACTGTGTAACAAGGTATAAGTTAGTATAACTTAAATGCTATAACTGTATAACCAGGTATAACTTAATGGTTTGGTTTAGTTTTTTTTTGTATTGCAGATGTGTATTTCTTCTACAAACATACACTTTGATTATGATGGACATTATTCTATGTCTGAAGATGATTATGAATGGATTCCCATCGATGCTCGTTTGTATGCTATATCCTTTAGGACATCATCATTAGAGGAGATCACTTATTCGTTGTTGAATGAGAGGATATGCAGGAAGATGAGAATAGATTTGTTTACAAAGAGGCTGAATTTGGGTTACATTCCATTGGTAGTGGAACCTAAGAGGCAATCATATATTTTGGATGATGAAGATGTGTTTGTTTATCTAACATCGGTGGATAAAAAAGAAAGAAGAAGTATTTTGCATGTTGAGGACATCGAAGAATTGAAAATAGTTCAAATCACTGAGCAACTATCAAGAGTTAAGAAAGAAAAGCTCATTTAGTAGGAATTATGGTGAGCGTGAGAGTGAATATGGAGAAGAAGAGAATGTGGGCACTGGTTTGGAACAGAAGGAACACAATGAATATCCCCACAAGAAACACAAGAGGAGTAGGTTGTAAACCTTTCACTTTCAGTTTGAATATTTTTATTGTATGGGAACGTTGAAAGGTGAAATTTGTATTTTGTGTTTGTGCAACTAAGTGAAACTTTTTTCTTTACTTGAATAAGTACGATAGGTAAAATGGGTAATAGGATTGTAAATTTTAAACTTGTTAATAAGTCACGAAAGTACTAAGTTGGTATATTTATGAGTTATTTTGTATTAATTATGATTTAATCAGAACAAAAAAAAAATTCATCTCGTTGCTTATTAGTAATCATATAGTCGGAATAATTAGAATGTCTTCTTATAGCTTTTTCGTTAATATTCACCTTGTCTCATTTGAAAACTTACTAGGGCATTAAATCGAGTTCATGTTTACATGATCATACGAGAAATGAATCTAGGATAGAGAACATAATTGGTATAACCATAAAATTAGGCATTCAAGTAGAGTAAAACTAAGATAAATGGAAAAAAATTATAAAGTACAACTTTGATGTTTTATGTAAAACTGCAAATTTGGTGAAACTTCAATCACGAAAATACTAGGCTAAAAATTTCCCGCCCACCAGCTTTTCGAATTTATAATTTCACTCTTCCCCCCTTCCCAATTGGCTTAAGTATTTAAACCATCATTTTTGGGTTTTCCCCATTCTCTCTCTCTCTCTCTCTCTCAAACCCCAAAAAGAAATAATGTCGAACCCAATAACGCCCGCTTCATCTTCCACTTCCACGACTGGGGTAGTATCAGTGGTCGGAGACGAGTAAGAACTCTGGGAATACCTTGTAGGTGTTGGTGTGGGGAGAGCATCATCGAGCTCATCTCCAAATCTGGTCCAAATCGATATCGCAGGTATCATCAGTGTCTCTTTGCGTATAAAAGGAGGGTGCGTCAGTTTAGCTTTAGTTATCGAAGGCTTGTTCTCTTAAGCCTTGTTCTCTTAAGCTGTACGTTTAAATTTTTTGAACAAAATGTTGTAGCTTGAGAACGACGATCACATCTTCAAATAGGTTGATGAAGCTTTCACCGATGAGATTCAACAGGTGGACAACCAAGTTCGAATCCTAGAAGAAGAATTTCAATTGCTCAAAGCAACAATAAGGAGTGAAGGTCCCAAAATAATGCCTAAGATAATGATATCAAGAGGTTGTGGTATTATAATTAGTGTCGTTGTAGTTCTAAGAATTTTGATGCACAAGTAATTCCTAAAGCCAGTGACAAAGTTAAACTTTCTGTTTTCTCTAAGTTTTTCATAAGTTTCTCCTAAGTTATGTGAAGTTGGACTACTACGAAGTTTGGGCATTTGAAAAAGTTTCTCTAATGTTTAAGATGTTGGACAATTGAGAAAGTGAAACTAACACAAAATTTGACATGCTTATACGATCACGAACTTCATGTTAACTTCAAGTTATTCTTAGTTTTACGCAATTGGATAATTACAAAAGTTAAAAAAAAAAACAGTTTTAAGACACATTTGCTTTGATCAAATGCTAAGCATTCTACTTACATGTTGTCCCTTATGTAAAACACCATCTTTGGCCTTGAAGGGTCATCGAAATGGGCTTCCGTTTTGAAGACTACTCCCACTGTATCTATCAGATAAGTGTTTTCGCTTCCGTTACTTACATCTAAATATCTTAAATATATTTTAATTTTAGTAGTTAGCATTGATACCTATGGAATAGTTTCGGTCCATATGGTTCATGTGAGGGATTTCATGGATGTTCTTGAAGCCCATCTAAAGCTGATTTTTCAGACGATCGATGATGCAGACTTGCGTATGGCGCGTAGCATTTAGTGTGAACCGAGAGTTTGTTGTCTGGAAACCTGGATAGGCACGGTGAACTTCTACCCGAAATATTTCTACCAATTTTCCCTCTTGCTTCTCTAGGCCTCTAAACCTATCTTCATATCCTTCAGAAATGGTCATCTCCATCTTGGTTCCCTGCATAAATAAAGTTCAAGGATCAAGTGTTTGTTCTTCATTGTTGCATGATATTAGAAACTTGAGAGATGATGATTTAACACTTACATCTTCATCTGCTAGGATATAAATCCAGTGTGGTCTGCTGCCGGTAACATAGGAATAGAAAGGGTAGATCCTGTGTATTTTGACTCTGAAACGCCAAGACGTGATCTCTTCGTTATAAGAAACTTCAGAAAGCCTATTGTAGTGTGTCATATTGTTTGTTGAGAGATGATGAATATTTTTTGGTGAATTTTGCAGAGAAATATTCTATCCGGAGTGAAGGACACGTTTCAATTTACCGCGGTGGAGTTTAAATGCAAATGTAATGATGATTGTAGACACTTTAGTGTTGTGGCGTCTAAATGCAGAATACCCCTAAATGCAAGTGTAATGATGAACTCATGTCACGTCAAATGAAGATGGTAGAATATTATCTCTGATAATATCATTTCTTATCTAAATTTCTTGCAAAATATAACAATAAAATATCTAAATTTCTTTAAATTTTACATTGTTTCACATATTTAGACTATCTAAATCGTTAAAATTTTGCTTAGTTTCATATATTTAGACAATATAAATTAGTTATATATTTTAATCAATTAAAGTTATACACAGTTTCAAATCAAAGGCATGCGACCGTTGTCGTGAAATTCGTGCAGAAAAACTCGTATGGTGTCTTCTGGAGCCGTCTATCAAATCAATCTTAAATGGAAGAGTTAAAACTTGTAGTTGGGGTAATAAATCATTTAATAACATGAATTAAAATTACTAAATATTTTCATTTTCATTTATTATCTCTGGTATGCTTGTTGCTAGCATTTCTAGCAAAATATAACAATATAATATCTACATTTCTTAAAATTTTACATAGTTTCTTATATTTAGACTATCTAAGTCGTTATAATTTTGCTTACTTTCATGATTTTATACAATCTAAATCAGTTATTTCACTTACTTATACAAAGTTATATATTTATCAATTAAAGTTATACAAAGTTTCAAATCCAAGGCATGCGGCTGTTGCAGTGAGAAGTCGTGTCTTCTGAACTCGTGTCTTCTCGAGGCGTCTACTTTTTGTAGCTAGGTCAGAGGATCATTATCACCTTCTCCAAATAAATAAAACGAATATCTCTCCATTTACTTGATATAACTAATATCTCTCCATTTACTTGAGAAAACGAAACTCTCCGGCGAACTTCAACTTGGCTTCTCTCCCTCCTTCCATGCTTCACAAGATTCTCTCCAAGGTAGCAACAACCAGTATCTTGGAATTTGGTAGTGTATCCTGCTTTTACTCGTGAATATGTTGATCAGATGTGTCACATGATCACTAGTTGGGCACTCTCTGGCCATTGGGGTTACGATAAACCTGAGATGCTTATGTCTCTATTAGGAAGAATAGATTTCTGGTGCTCCGCGATAATAGAATACATTTCATAATGTAATGTCTTTGATCTTTCTCTATAAAATTTTCTCTATTTATTTTAACTTAAATAAATATATCAGTAAAAACACTGTATCCCAAATAGAACATATTGCTAATGTAAAAGATACAATCAGAATTAGTGGAACTTTTACTAAGTTCTACATTTACTAAAAGTGTGACTTAGTTGAAGTTTTATTAAGTTGCACCGTAAACCAAATGTTTACAGTTACACCAACTATTACTAACTTTTCGGAAGTTATGGAAATTTAGATCCGAATTTTATGGACCGTGTCTGGATGGTCCGCGAGATGCCCTTGGTTGGGTTGTAATTATGCAGGTCTCTTTTGGTTTCATCGTCTTTTACCTATTTTTTTGGATTTGATAAGTTTTATTTAAATAATTTTCGGGCATGAATACTGGAGAATTTTTTTTTTCGGGCAAGAGCACTGGAGCAATTGAGTGTCTTCGTTGATAGACAAAAAACTAGTCCTATCATAGGTAGTTTGCTAATTTCATCGTTCTTTTTGGATTTTAAGCTAATTCACTCTAAAAAAAATGATAATCAAACAATTTCGTTTTTGCATATTCAATATATTTTATTTAATACTTCAAATATTTTTTCTATTAAGAAAAATACTTTGCGGGAGTCTCTCTCCTCTCTTGAGAGAGAGAACTCTTTCTCTCTTTTTTTCCTTCCTCTTAACACATTCCAATCTTTCAGAAGAAGGAAAAATACATTTTTTTTTCTCTTTTGATGTCAAATAGTGTTTCGATCAAAAGATCGATTTTTGTTGTGTTTCAACTTTCAAACAAACCGAAGCTGTTTCTTCATGTCTTTATCTTTTTCTTCGGTCTGGTTTGACAAAATAAAGTTCCAATTAAAATCGGATTCAGTATAGCTTTGGTTTTATTCGAGAGTTATCGTGTGCATTGTTTATACTTCTCTTGTTTTTTTTTGAACAAATACTTCTTTTGTTTAAAACCGATTGGTCTGACTATTTGGTCGGATCTTCTGAGTAACTCTTCGAGATTCTTTATATCCTATTTTATCTTTTTTATTTTAGTGAAGGTTAAATTTATTTATCAAAAAACCTTTTTTTACATCAAGTGTAGACATTTCCAAATGAAACTACTCCTTATACTACTTCACTTCTTCTTTGCTACTTTAGAGACAAAAAGAAATTATTTACTCTTGTTTCAAACCAAAATTGGAGAGCACCTTCCATACACTTCCCCATCTTCATTCTCATCAAGCTAAGCTTGTTTCTGATCCCTTTATCAATGAGCTTCTTCAAGATAGGCATGGGCAGATGCTGCTCCCCATGCTTAATCTTGTTCCATTCTTTCCATATCGCATGAACTACAGCCTGGAAAACATATCTTATACGGAATGAGCTCTTCTTTTCCATAGTACCTTCTGATATCAGTGGCACAATAGTAGACCAGACGTTGGTGTAATAACTTCGCAGAATGCCAATATTAAGATGTTTCCATATCTATGAATAATAGGATTATTCAAAAAATAACTGATTCCTAGACTCCGTAGCATTTTTGCAAAGCACACAGATAGTGTCTGCTCGCTGGCTCCATTTAGAGACTCTATCCATAGTAGATAGTCTATCCAGCATTGCTAACCAGGTCATAAATGCAAACGTTGGCGTAGCCATAGAGAACTAAATACCTCGAGCCCAAGAGCATTGAGCATAGGTTTCTCTTAGTAACATCCAAGTCTCATGAGTCGAGAATGTAGGTTTGAAACCCGAATTCCTTCTCCATTTATTTGCATCTTCGACATTATTTCTCATCTTCCCTTTAACTGTAACCAGCTCAGCTTCTATATCATTTAGAACCTCAGTTCGATGCTTTCTTCTTTTCCTAATACTCAGAACTGCTTCCTCCATTGTAGCTTCTTTTCTTATACCCATATCAATAATATCACTTTTTCCCAATAGATCAAAAAGCACTCCCTTATCAGACCAATTATCATACCAAAAGGAAATATGGCGACCATTCCCTACCTCTTTTTTATAGAAAGTCTTCGCAACATCTCTCAGCTTCAATATCTTTCTCCACATCCAAGAACAAGCTTGAGTTTTTGTGTTTACTTCCGAAAACTCTTCTTCTTCAGAACATTGGATTTATCCATTTCCCCAAAGTGAATCACCCGACAACATCCTCCAAATGAGTTTCAAACCATATACTATATTAACTTCTTTGAGAGCTCTAACCCCCAATCCACCTTCATTTTTTAGTTTACAAATATCTTTCCACGCAACCTTAGCTCATATGGACTTTAGTTCCAGCGCTGACCAGAGAAAAGAAGCACAGAGCTGTTCCACCTCCTTCATACACTTACTTGGTAGCCTAAACACAACTGCCCAGAAATTTACAATACTCATCAACACTGCTTTAATCAATTGCAGCCGCCCATCATAAGAAAGAAACCTATAAATCCATGTGTTAATCTTACCTCTTACTCTTTCCACCAGACGCAAGTAGTCATGTTTTCTCATTACTTGAGTCATAAGAGGGAGACCAAGATAACGAATCGGAAGTGTACCATCCACAAATGAAAAGTTCATCAAGATTCTGCCCCACGATTTCAATTTGAGTATGCTGACGTGTCGGCCTCACAATCATTTAAAAATTAATGCGTTCACGCACTAATATTTTTTAACTCCACCGCAAACAATTTGATGTGTTTACACTAATATTTTAATTAGTTCATTTTTAGTTTCTGCATTTTTAACATTTGTATTAGTGAACTTAAATTCTCTATGTACAACTACTGAATAATACCATTTTAAAAGAAAAAAAAATAAAAAATCATTAAGATTCGCATCAACTAAAATGCTAGATAATTTTTTTTAGAAATTGAAAGTTCATATGCTGTCGAACTTAGCCATGTTTGAAGTTTATGTACACGAATACAATAAATAATTGTGACTGATTATGAATTAAGAAATTTGAGATAAAAAATACCACACACAAAGTCGGATCTTTAGTTTAGCAAAATATTGCTTTTCTTTACAGATTTTTTATATCAGACCAAGAATTATGAACATAATCAAATTGCTAGAAAAATATCAGAAATCAGAAAAGCTTTAAAAGAAATAAAAGTTCATTAAATCGATTGAAAAACAAAATTCATGTGCCGTCTGAAGAGATCACATTGTTTTCCACCGAACTCTTAACACTTTTCACTCGACTGTATCGTGTTTTTTATGATATTTACCAAGAATTTTTTATAAGAAAATACATTTTATTGGTTATAAACTACGTCAGTTTTGAAACATGCCCAACAATATTAACACGACACCCAACCATTTTTATTGGTATTTATAAAATATTATCCAATAATTATGTATGTTAAATAAGTCCAAAATATTTGTTTTACAGTTATTTTATTTTGCTTTATATTATTAGAAGAAAGTAAGTCTGGGTAAAATATATGATCCGAAGAACCGAACCGAACTAGATTTGAAAGTAATACTAAACACAAACTAAAATTGATTAAGTACTCAGATGGATCGAAAAGTTTAATATTCAAATTACCAGATCCAAATCTGATCCAAACTAAAATATTTTGGATACCAAAAATATCTAAATCACAATTATATACTTAAATATGTTAATTATTTTAAATTTAAATTTATTAGATATTCAAAAATATGAAAATAGCTAAAAATTATCAATAGTCACAAGTAAATATCTAAAAATAACAGAAAAAATTCAAAATACTGAAAATATTTATTTGTTCTCCATCCAAATATTTAAATTGAACTAATTTTTATATACATTTAAATATTTAGTATTACATTATTCAAATTTTTATGTTTTATATTATTTTATTTTTTTGGTATTGAGGATTCAAGTATATTTGGATTTTTGTTTAAAAAATATATAATTAAAATGAATAACCGAACTCGAATCTGAACCGAACCCGCAATGATTTGAACCAAATCGAAACTAAAATTTATAAATATCTGAATACGATTTAAATTTCTAACTCTAAAATCCAAAATCTGAATAGATCAACTGAATCCGAACGGATATATGAAATATCATCCTAGAAAAACTATACAAGACATTCTTTAATACCAACATACAATAAATAATGTAATAAATTATTTCATTCCCGCGCATAACGCAGATTACTACCTAGTTCTATTTTAAAATAGAAAATATATTTTAGATGGAAAATAGAACGATAAACAAAAAATAAATGAATTAACTCTATTTATATAATATTTATAAAGGAAATATATTTTTACTTAATTATAAAATAAAAATAAAAATATAATAAGAGTAATTTTACTTTAAATTCTTTTTTTTTTGTCAGCAACAAACATACTCATATTGACTCTGTTAACCAAACTGGTAGCTCCGCATCCATATGGAAAACAAACGAGGGTGGCTTTCTTGCACTGCGTGCTAAACTGTCCGCCCTTGAATTATGCGTCCTTGGTATATGGTTGAGCTTGGAACTGTGGAAACTTCTTTTCAGGATCTTGATATCTTCCAGACAACTTGCAAAAGCGGTCCATTGTTCGGGTTCAGAAACCATCTTCACCAACTATTTTAAACTCTATTTTAAAGTGAAAAAAAAATATAGAGATAGAGGTATTCCAAATCCCCTATATATTTATTGAGGATCATTTAAAAAATTGTAACCTTAATTTTGTACTAATTAAAAAGAGACTCTGCTTAGGTGTCACTCAATTAAGATGTCAATTTAGCTTACGTGGCAGTTTAAAAATCAATTGAAAAAAATGTTGGTCCAAATTCAATTAGGAAACATTATATTAACCCAAAATGTAAGAAATGTGTATTCTTTCCTTAAATAAAAGCTACAGAATTACCTAATATGATTAATATATTTATGACAATTAATGACTATGAATAATAAAAATTTGATAACAATTTTTGCATCCTTCTTCATTTTTGTTTAATTTTATATTATTAAAAAATTAAACAATCACATTAACCATATAATAAAAAATAGATTTTTTCTTATATGTTATATTTTGAATTTTTTAAAATGACTTTAAATTACAAAAATGAGAAAACCTTATATGTTATATTTTAATTTTTTTAAAACGATTTTAAATTACAAAAATGAGGAAACCTTATATGTTATATTTTTCTTATATGTTAGATTTTTTCTTATATGTTATATTTTGAATTTCTTAAAACGACTTTAAATTAAAAAAATGTAAGTTTTCCTGAAGCATACGACTAAAAGCATTAAAATGACATGTATCAATTCGATGGTTGATCTAAAACCATTCAAAACCATACAAAATATAAAAGTCAAAATAATTCAACTGTGGAAACAGTATTGTTCACTTTTTTCAAGAATGTGGGGAAAAAAATACTATTTTTGTATCATAATTTGCTTAATTTCCAATCCGATCAACCCATGATATATTAATTATATTTTAGTTTCACAATTTTTTAATAAAAATTGATCTGGTCCATTGGAAAAATATTATATAATAACAACAAAAAATATTATATATGTATAAATAAAATGATCAAATAAATAACAAAAAGTATCGATAATATATACAAATACACTCACCCTGCGCAAAACGCATGTCTTATCCTAGTGCTTCATGATTGCTTGTCCCTACGCCTAAGCAGCCGCGAACCAGTGGGGGACGTAGGTAAGGAGAAACGGGGGGGGGGG
>NW_013617424.1:18715-52018 GCF_000695525.1 Brassica oleracea var. oleracea | reverse complement strand
TTTTTTTTTTTTTTTTTTTTTTTTTTTTTTTTTGATAATCCAGGGTTCTCCACTTACGTGGATCATTCCCTGGGCCCGGTTAGACAGCGGTCCACTTCACCCGGGAGGGCTTAAACCTGGGCTGGGGACAAGGTCCAACACCCAGTACCGCGTTTGATGACAGGATGGGCAGTTCCCCTCCGCCTGGCGTCGAACTCAGAAGCATGACAATTGGCCCCCAAGGTCCTTACCAAACGAGCTACCACATTCCGTCACTTATTGTTATTCTAACTCTTCAACTAAACATAACGAAACAACAATTGTGCCCCCATCTAAATATAATTCTAGGACCGCCACTGCCGGGAACCACATCCCTTGTATATTAAAGGAGAAACACTTTTAAAACTTACCTTAAAAGTTTATTGGCAAAGAATGTGACGTGGTGACGTGGCTTCATGAGAAGCTTTTATTTAGTAAAACGCTTAGGTGTCACGCAGAAAACGTTTCTCACCAAAACTGTGAATTTAATGCATTCACACTAACATTCCTTTAAAAGAACTTCATACCATCTATACTTTTCTCGACGAACACTTTTACGTGATAAACCTTCAGCTTTAAGTGATTATTTGATTTATCAATCCTCTTAATATAATCATAGCATCAATAAAGATTTCTTATTCCTCTATACGTTTTTGTTAAAAACGGTAACCCATCTGATCTATCGCAACTAAGTCGACAGATCCGTAGAGACGACAAAACGATGAAACTTTAGTACGATGCCAAGTGTTAATGAAAGAACTTTTTTCTCCATACCTGTTTTCATGCATTTAGCAGAGCACTCACGTTCTTGAGAACCGCCTCTCATTGCTGAAAGAGGACGTTGAAAATCTATTTCTAGATAAATGTGTCGTACTCGGTTTTGTTACGGCTCGATGAGATGATCTCTGTTTCGAGGATACTGAATCACTGTAAATCGTCTCGGCTTAATGTATTAGTCTTCTCGAGCAAGCAATATAAGCATGCGAGTGTCACCACCTTCGCCGCCATGAGAGCTTTGTATTAGACGACCTTGAAGATGAGAAGAAACTTCCAGGAATGAACCACCAGCAAGTCTCACGTGCTGGTCGCATCTGGAAAAACCTTTACAATTTAGAGGGTCAAATAACTTTCAATTTTTTTTTTATTATGCAACTATGTTTTATGAATTTGAAGGAGTTATACTTTTTTTTATTTCACACAGTTATTGTTTTGCTTATAATATGTTATTGATCCACTTTTTTCGATTTTATTTGTTAAACCCCTAAGTCCATAACTACTACAACATGATAGGTGAAATATAAAAAAAAATATTTTTCAAGTTTCTTCTCAAACTTGCAAACACTATATATTAAATTTTAATATTAGTGAACCCATTATAAAAAATCTCTTGGCTTCACCCCAATCATACTTTTAGTTCTATTTAATTATCGCTTATGTTATACATAACCATAGTATATAATTTTAAAACATCTTATCCCGCGCAAAGTGCGGATTAGTATCTAGTTAACATTTTATTTAGTTCGATTAACCACATAATGTGAGAAAACAATTTTGATTCTGGAATTTTGGAAGCAAAAGCAATTTCGGTAACACGCGTCCGACAAATAATTTCCAATAATTTTGAAGTAGTTCTAGTTGCACTTCAAAGATATTTTATTTTATAGCCTTCAGAGTTGACACTAGAAAATAGAGAAACACGAAATGACAATTGAGAATTTGAGACGTAGCATGAGACAATTAAACGCGAAACGACACGACACAATCACAAAAGAGAACAACAGTACGCATCGCAGCACTACTCCTTGAGATATTAACACGTGGTCTTTTGCTGTTCCTTGAATTGTCGTTACAGGCAAAGCTCACGCTATCTCCACCAGCTATATCCGTGAACATCCGTTGCAAGTCCTCCAAGCTGTCTCCCTATTTATCAAAATCCGAACCAGTTAGTTTAAAACTAATCTCTTATTTGAGCCGGAAATATCTGAAACCATGCCTTAATTTACAAATACAGCTTGCGAATGGTTAATGCTTCCCATTACTCCATCCGGTAATCGAGTACACAAAATTTTCATTTATCAAACCGGTCTATGATCGGTTAACCTCAAGTTTACCAACAAATCTAACCGGTTCTGGAAATCCAAGCAATCCCGAATCATAAATGTACTATAACTAAATATTCTGGTTATGGGTAGAATTGTTGAACCGACTGGTCATAATGAACCGGGAAGAGCATAAGGATCCAACGTACCTCGCCTTTGACATTGTTCATCATTGAGATCATCTCTTGCATGAAGTCGCAGAAGTCCTGATCACAGCGTTTAGGGGGCCAAATTCAGTTTATAAAATAAATGTAAGGTGAGAATGGTAAATTCTAAAACGAAAATGACCAATTAAGAAATAAATATCCAACATAACGAAAACAACGACATTTTATGCAAATGCGAAATGAATGAAATAAATAAATTTAGATACGAACGTCGTCGTCATCTTCGTGGGGATCGTATAGTCCAGCGTCATACATCGAGCGCTTATTCTCGTCATTCAGAACTGTAAGAGGAAAAGTTTAACTATGAAGTGAGGCGGACGTTAAGAAAAGATAACGACAAGAATAACGGACGTTAAGAAGATATTTTGAGGGAGAGAATAAGGTGAAATGACCAGAATAGGCTTCTTGGATTTGCTGAAATCGACGTTTGGCTTCTCCGGCGACATCAGGATTCCTCGCGTATTTATCCGGATGCCATTTCTTTATAAAAATATGTCAAACAAAATGAGAACTGATCAAAAATAAAAATCTGCGAAATTCGAAAGAGCAGTAGAAGAAGTACCATGGCGAGCTTACGGTAAGCAGCCCGGACATCGGAAACAGAGGCGTCTTTGCGAATACCGAGGACGTTGTAGTAACTAGATCTAACGTTGGATCCTCCACCTTCCATTTCCAGATCTCTCCTCTGTTTCGATCACCGCTACGTCTTCAACGATCTACCTCTCTCTCACTATTCAACTCTACAGCAGCGAAAACTAGTGAAAAAGGAACTGCAAATTTACGTTTCTCTTGGAGAAAAATATCGGAGAGTTGAGAAGTAATGGCTTTCTTTATGTCGAAGGGAATAGAACGCACAACAAAATATCTTTGTGGAAGAGAGATGGAAGTTAGAGAAGGAAACTTCGAGAGAGGGTTTGATATTTTTTTTTTATTTTAAAGATATTTTCTGGCATATCGCGTGTTTGTTTGGTTATCGTAAGGCCCAATCTTGAGACTATTTTCCATTCAAAAGCCAATTTTGAAAAATATTTGCTGATGTGAGGGGAGCTTAGATCAAAAACTCAAAAAATATTGGTAGAAAGCAGTACGCACTGACACTCGAGGGGTGTATATCAGAAGCCATGGTAGACTCCATTGTAACTGGGCATGTTAAGCCGTGAAATAAATTCTGAAACGGGGTTTATATTTGATTGCTATATTATTTAAATTATTACAACTAGATGGATACCCGCAATTTCGCGAAATTGAATGTTTTGTAAAAATATATTTATTATAAATAATGAAAATATTTTTTAAAACAAAAATTAATATGATTTTTTTTGTTAAATTATTTTCTAATAATATATTTTTTATATTTATTCAATTTAATTATTTTATTGATTTAAAAAAGAAAAATATGACTATTTTAAATATTTTTTATTTATAATTGCACTAAAATTAGTTATATATAATATTCATGATTCAAATTACTTAAGTTTCGAAGGTATATAATATTGAAACCTTCGATTTTTAAATAATTTATAGCTAAAGTTTTATTTCTTTAACAAGTTTAAATGTTACAACAATATAATTATCACACAAAATCTTTTCAGTTTACATCATCTCTATTCTCAACATATTCATATACAAAAAAAAAATACAAAACATGAATAACATACCAATTATATAGGAATATAAAACTACTATATCAATTCTATAAATCATTTTTTAAAATATTTTATATAGTTTATAATTACTTGATTGCTAAAATGAATTTATGAAGAATTATATATACTTTCTATAAATCATGTAATTAATTATTATGAATGATTATATGCAATCTATTTGGATCGTTTGGATACAGATACAAATTGGTTCTTGAACTGATTTTTTTACTCATTAAAATAGATAAAAATTGAAAATCCCTAAAACACAAATTATAAAAAAAAAATTCTTAAACTCTCGGTGTGATTGACACCTAAAAAAATCACAATCACTTAAATAACTTCTCATAATATATAGCTGAACACTAATAAATTTAGATGTTAATGTTAGTTTTTATTTAAAATTAAGTTATAAAATTAAATACAAATATTAAGTCAACTCCTTACTCGTAGAGTGGTTTACTAGTTTTCTTTAACTAAACTGCGCGGGGTTGTTTTGCTTTTGCGTGGCCATTTCGTTGCTAATTAATAATTCGATTGACATGTCTTGTAAAAAGCTTCGGAAGTGTGAGATTTTCGAGTGATTCCGCTCAACTATCTCTACGCAAAGACTGCGTAAATAGACCAGAGCTTGAAGATGCCTTTATCTGCCACATGCATGGCCACTGGTTTTGCTTATAAAAGAGAACGATCGAAAGGTAGAACATAGACAGTCTCCTCGCAGCACCGCACCACCTATCGAAGTTACTTTCCTGCGATTATTGATTCTCTGAAAGGCTTGGGATGGATTGTCCAATGTTGTCTTCTTCCAAAGGTTCCAATGCTCCGCTCTCTCACTTCTTTAACCTTTCTCTCCTTATTATGGTGTTTGTGTGTTCTGTTCACTATCTCCATTCTTCTTTCATGTGTTCTTCTCATTTTGTTCTCCTTTCTCTTTCTCTGCATGACTTAATCATTTGTCAAATAATGAAATATTAAATGTTTCAACATTTGCTTTTATGAAAAATAAAACAAATACTTCTCATTTTAAAACTTTTCTTCTGTTGTTTTGAATTTAGTACAAAATCGCAAGGATATTAAATCAAGGGTATAACAACACCAAAGGCAATACCATAGACCGAACTTTTTGTCAGCTTACAATCATGCATAATAAGTGAATTTTAGAAAACATGTTCCCTACCAATAAAAAAGTTAACAATTTTAGAAATTTATTTGGTTCCTGAGCGACAAATGCTCAGGTACGTCTTCTCTTGGTTTTCCTATGGGGCAGAGGCTTGCATCATTATGGTACAATCCGTCTTATCTCCCATACGCTTGTTTTGTCTTGTTCTTGTGATGTAACTTGATCCTTCTTTCCCTTCTCTTTTCTGAAGTGGAGTTTATTTGCTTCTTTGGAAGTTATTTATACTAATGAAATGATGTATGTTGAAATGACCAAGGTTTATGTATTGTTGATGCCATCTGACATAAGAAAATAAGCGTACCTTTATTATTGAAAGTCATAATAATTCTTACACCAGTAAGAAATAGTTTGCAGCAGATCAAAGAGAAAATAAAAGTTCAAAGTAGAGAAAAAAAATGAATATTCAAAATTGAAATGAAAGTAAAGTTAAGTGGGGTTGTGATAGACTATGGATTTGACCTATTTTCATCCATAATTTATAGGTGTTTTTACTAATAATTATTATATTATAGAGTCTATTTATTATATTTATAAGATCATGAGTGTTTTGGAGATAAGTGATGATTTTGGAGCATTTTGGAGATATTTGGAGCAAGCACCCGAGATGACCATCGAGATCGACAATTGGTCGATATTGGAGAGGAATAATTGATCGATACGCATGACTTGGTATCGATCGACAGCGAAGCGCGCAGAAAGCCCGTTTGGTCACAGCCGACTTGAAGTCCAAGACTTCACCATTTTACAAGATTACCCCTGACAAGTTTTGCCCTAATTATATAAGCTTTGCTGCCATGTTAGAGGCAAAGTGCGCTTTTATTGTTTTACCATTTTC
Organism: Brassica oleracea var. oleracea; assembly: GCF_000695525.1. NCBI lineage: Eukaryota > Viridiplantae > Streptophyta > Magnoliopsida > Brassicales > Brassicaceae > Brassica > Brassica oleracea. The sequence continues at coordinate 46,073 of NW_013617424.1, read as the reverse complement.
ACAGCAAATGTTTTTAGGATTTTGATAGATTGGAGAGAAGATCCAAAATTATAATTTGTGATTGAAACTCCATTGATATCTATTTACTATTCTAATGAAGTTTTTATACTTACCTGATGTTATGAATTACTTAGCTATGTCTGAGTAGTTCCATTGTTAGATTTTAGGGTTTAAATAGGTTAGGAGGGATTATACCCAACTATAGATTGTTGAGTTGTGATAATCATCTTTAGGATTGTTCATTAATACTTCTATCTAGATTAGCTACCTAGAACCTTTCCTTGGATTGATGGATAAAAGCGAAAGCTTTATTCTCATCCTGAAAACATTCTAATAGAACTATGTTTCTTGCTATGAGCAATGCGAGAGCTGATCTAGTGAGCTTAGTAAGTATTCATTCAACCTGCACATAAAGCTTGACTAGAGCGCGTCGATCGATATCACACTTGAATAATCGATCGACGGTGCAAGAGGTGTATCGATCGATATCCCACTGGATCAATCGATCAACTCTTTCTATTGATCAATAGAACGAGAGTTGAGATCATAGATCTAGTCAATAGACAAGTCAATACATGCGAAAGCTGATTGACTAGTTGATCAAAGTAGTTGAGCTTTACATTATCATGCATGCAACTCATTAGGCATCTGTAGGATATAATCCCAATTTTCCTGAATAAAATCCTAAGTCTAACTATTTCCTTTTTAAGCACCAAAACCTTAAACCTGCTATTGAACAAACACTTGTTCAATATAAAACTGCAATTTACATTCAAAACTCTAAAAATGATCTTACTTAAGAAATCATATTAGAAATCCTTAGGTTTCCTAGCTCCCTGTGAATTCGATCCCTAAGTACTACAACTCGACCTGTTATTTGAGAGAGTATAAATCACTCCTTAGGGTAATTTGAGTGGTATCAGGTTGATGGTTAGATGGCCTAGGGGAAATCACTCACGGGGCGTTTACGTTTTTTCTGGTCGGTTGCAGGACCTGGCATACTTGGCTTCACCAACTTCCAGTGAAATCTTTTGCGCATCACCCATATTGTTGGCAGATTCTGTTGCTTGTCCGACTGGAGCTGGGTTGAGAAACAGTAGCACATATGTGTTAATTTATATCAGCAAGTAAAAATACTGTGAATACATAGATGATCCCACATGTGCCTGACTGTCAAATAACAGGTCACCACTGATTGCTTAGGCGGTGAACGGTGATTTAGAGTGAAATTCTCCTTTTTCTCGGTTTTTCTTGATTCTCCGTCTTTCCTGATGTTACCAGAATCCAAGAAGCAGAGGAGGTGACCAACATGAATTGGGAAGTTCTCCCAAGTCGGAGAGCGTGAAGGTTGCATGGTGGTTGGCTGATTGGTCAACATGAAGTCATTTTCCTAGGAGGATTGTAGGGTTTCGAGAGTAAATAAACTGAGAGAACATGTTGGTGATGCTTGGTTCCACTCTCAACCCTCTCCTATATATAGGGTTTGAGGTGTTTTTTCGGTTTAGATACGTATGAAGCTTTGACTTTAAAAAGAGGGAGACAGAGAGTTTGTAGGAGTTAATGAGTTAAATATAAACTAAAGATTCATATAGGTTACAGAAAGTTGAACGGAAGGTAAGAAAGAGACGTGCATGAAGATATAGGGGAGGTGGAAAGTTCAGTTAAAGGATTTTTGGTTTTTTTTTGTACGGCAAAGAGAGATATGTTGAATTGTCGAATATGGAGACGACTCCAAACCTAATAGATTCGAACCTTAAACGCAGACTTTGGATTTTTTTGGGCTATAATGGGTTTGGAGATCAATTGGTTTTCTTTATTGGACTTGTAGCATTACCTAACCAAATTAAATTAAAAACACGTTAATAATTAAAGGAAGTTGACATAATGAAAAATTATCGTAACTACTTGCGTCTACACGGTAATTATGTGTGAGACCTAATAATGCTGACGTGGCAAAACCTTATAGCATGATTGGGTGATTTTACCATCTGACGTGGACGGTCTATCTGAGGCTCTTATTCTTTTTTTTATTACTTGTTTTATCCCAATTGTTTGTTATGTAGGTTTTTCTTTACGGTTTATGTACAATATTTATCTTTGAAAATATAATTCTTCGTGTAGTTAAATTTATGGATTGACTTTAGAGAAGCTTCTTTCAAGATTGAAGAATAATGATTTTGTCTAATTTTGATTGATTTACTCTATTTCAGTAGTTTTGAGTTAGTAATATTTTAAAATAATATAAAAGATAAATTTATATTAACAAAATCATATATCATTATCGATAAGGTCTATGAGAGCAAACACACTATCATCAAGTAATATATTTGATTAGCACTTTCCTTCTCATCGAATTCTACGAACATTAGTTCAATTGAAATTCACATGATTTTCATCTTTTTTAAATCTGAATTTGTAGCCAAAAAACAAACAAAATCATTTATATCATGAGATTTTGTTTTCAAAGTATCTGAATTTATTAAAATCTAATATATTAAAACTGAAATGCATTTGGGAAATTACCCTTACTTCACCTTAATATTTACAACTTGTACCATTGACATTTTCTTTTATATTTCTACTAATTATTAGGGAGAATTAGAAAAATTGGACACTTTGAACTTTTGTTTGTCACAATAAAACTTCTCATACTTTTAGCAATTCTGGACATGATTTATCCCTCTTTAATGGGAAAAATAGTAAATTGAATTTTAAAAATGTAAGAAAATATGAAAACTGTTGGAATCATAAGTATGACAATATATATGTTTAAACTTTAAAAAAAAAATTGGAATCATATTTTATTTTATCTTCTAGCTACAGTTAGAATACTCATTCTGGTAATCTACCTAGTTTATATGTCTGATTCTAAGTTTTAAACATAGATATATCAAGGGTATATACCGTAAACTAACCTTTCTTGTATATTCTAGCAAAGATAGAATCGGTTATGTTATAATCAAGAAAGATGTCTTCGGTCTACCTACAGCTTGATAACGATATATAGCCACAACTCAATGATATAGGTCGGTTATATTACATGACATAACTTGTTCTGCATTTTACCTTATATGACACCTACATGAAGAATACATTTCTCACCTACTATACGATGTTCTGCTTAGGTAGTGTACATATTCTAGGCAAATCGTGAAAATATGGAAACTTCCATATTCGGTTAAAGAAGTTTCCTAAATCTAAACTAAATCTACCCTAAATCTCTCAAAATATATTTGAGAAAACTTTCTCCACGTTCTTCTCCTCCTCCTCCCACGATCTTTTTCTCTTCGTTTGTGTTTCTCTCTTCTTCATCCACAAAGTCATCTTTTCTCTCTATCAATACAACATGGTTCTAATCTATGTTAAATCTGGTAAATGGGTGTCTAGTTGCAGTGAAGAGTGGAGTTTCGTGGTAGACAAAGCAAGGTGTGGTCGAATGGTAACATTAAACTACTACTCCATTGGAGAAGCTCAAGAGGATCGTGTGTGAGGATTATGGGGTGGACCATAATGTTCTTAATACCGAGTTCAGTTATTCGATGGTGAATCAAAGAGGGAATCCTCCAATTATTATCACCAATGATGGGCAAGCATCTAATTTTGTGGCGTATGCAAAGAGGGATTCATCTACTACCTTGTGTGTCACGTTCTCTGGTTTGGGTGTAAATCAAAAAGAACGAGTCAATATCGATTTGAATAAGGAGCCTTGTGATTCAAGTAATGTTGAAGATGAAGAAGTTCCTGAGATAACTCGAGCAGATTTTGTGAAGCCGTCAAAGGAGTCTTGTGATAGAAGGAAGGATCATGTCACTGCGGATGGTTCCGGTGATGCTGGGTTAAGGAGTGAAAACAATGGAGACAGTAAAAAGAATGGTCGAGCTTGGAGAGGAGATTTCGTGAACAAGGATCAAATTTTCAGAAGTAAAGGGGTTCTGAAGGCCACAATGGAAATTTTGGCGATGAAAAATAATATTGATTACACTGTTTTCAAATCCACGAGAAAATGGTGGCATATTCGATGTAAGGATGCATTCTGTAACTAGATTGTGCGTGCAGAAGGTATATATGGGTCTACATATTTCATGATCAACCAGTGCGAGGGAAGACATTCATGTGCTTCTTCAAAGAAAATGTAATTCGGACAAACAACATCGGCAAGAACAATTGGGACTCTGATACAACATCGATTTGATGATGCAAACGATGGCCCAAAAGCAAATGACATCATTCAATTTATGAGATTGGAGAATAGGTGTGAGATTACTTATTGGCACGCTTGGGAAGCTCGTGAGATTGCTATTGCAGCTGCTAGAGGTATACCAGATCGCAGTTATGCTAAAATACCAGCATATTTGCATATGATTAAAGAAGCTAATCATGATACGCATACTCACTATGAAACTAATGAGAAGGGAAGATTCATGTATCTATTTATGTCATTTGGGCAATCAGTTAGAGGATTCTACAATGCAATGCGAAGGGTGATTGTTGTTGATGGAACTTTTCTGAAAAATAAATACAAAGGAGTTCTACTTGGTGCTACTGCTGTAGATGGTAACTATAATTTGTATCCGATTACATTTGGGGTTGTTGATTCGGAGAATGATGATTCATGGGGGTGGTTCTTCAGACAGTTGAAAGTGGTTATTGCTGATTGTCAAGACCTAGCTTTTGTCTCAGATAGAAATGTGTCTATTTCTAAAGTGATTGAGACTGTCTACCCTCAATCAGCACATGGAATTTGCATTCATCACTTGTTGACCAATGTGGTTGCATTTTTCAAGACAAAAGGGTTGACTGCCTTGGTGGAAAAGGCTTCACGGGCATATAGGTACACTGAATTTCAGGAACGTATCACCGAAATTTTTGAAATAAGTCCTGAGCTTGGAAGATATCTACGGGAGGCTGATATGCGCAAATGGGCTCGTTCTCTCTTCCCTGGTGAAAGGTATGACATTAGGACCACAAACCTTGCGGAGTCGATAAATTCAGTTATGAGAATACCTAGAGAATATCCGGTTATTCCTTTGCTAGATAGTATAAGAGAATTGTTGACTCGATGGTTCAATGAGCGTTGCTTGGTAAGCTCTAAGCATCTTGATCCTTTAACCACTAAGGTGGAGAAAAAGATTGATAGGAGAATTGTGAAGGCAAAAGGGTTTCAAGTCTCCAAGGTTGACAACTTCAAATCGCTTGTGAAAGGAGACATATATGATTGTCATGTTGATTTGGAAAGAAGAAAATGCACTTGTGGGAAGTACAATATAGGAAAAATTCCTTGCCGACACGCCATTCCTGCAATTTATTCACGAGGTATGGAAGTATAAACACATGAACTTGGGACCTATTTATTTTTGGTAATTTCAGCATATCGACTCCAATCAATCACGTTTTTGTTGGTACATGCATGGAAGTGCACAGATTTACTGACGACTTATACACCACTGCAGCGTGAAAACCACCTATGCGGAATGCATTAATCCAATAGCAGTTCCAGAGTCTGAATGGAATGTCCCTGCTGAGGTTTAAATTGCTAAGGTTTTACCACCAGAGACAAGAAAGAGTGCTGGTCGGCCAATAAAGAGAAGGTATGAATCAGTAGAAGGCGAGATAAAATCTTCTTAAGGATCAAGAAAGAATAAAAAGCACAAGTGCCGTCGTTGTGGTACCGAAGGACACAAGAGAGGAACATGTGATTTACCCATCTAGTTTGTTCTATGTGTTCTGCTGTCTCTGGCTTGTTTCTTATTAATCTTGAAACATAGCGATGTTCTGTTTAAGAATCTATTTGACTATTTGGTATTTTCTAAACTCTTGAGACTAGTCGTGATCTTGAAACTTATTGATCTTGAAACATAGTGATCTTGAAACATAGTGATCTTCTAGTAGATGATAATCACCAAGAAATAACAAGAAACATAGTCTTAAACTTGTTTGAAAAAAAAAACAACAATTTGAGGCAGCACATGAACATCATGTATATGCAAGGTACATGAAGACCATCAGCAAACAACACACAAATAAAGCTTTTATGATCCTTAATTCCCTAATGCATTCTTCCACTTCTTAACAGCTTCCTTATCCTTATTCCACAGGTTGAAGAGTGTAACTGTTCCATATTTTCTCCTCAACACATTGCTTCAGAAACCACCGTCATATTTCCAGTCTTCAAACTCCTTAAAAGAGATACGAGTATTGTACTCAAACCCGGTTACTGCGTGGAATTCCTGTAATGAAAATCGAAGTGGTCTCCTTGCAAAGATGAACCAAAGCTCGTGCAATTTGTAAGTCACCAGCTCCCTAAACAAGAAGCTGTGTACCACTCTCACGAAGAACCCAAGACCATTCTTATGCAGCTTAAAAATCTGAGAAAAAATCGGATCTTTCTTCACAACTTCCAACTCCTTTGGCATCCACTCAGTGAACTTTCGCATAATTTAGTCAATCCTGCAGTTGTTATTGATCTGAGTCACTTGGAGCTCCTCGTCCTCCTTAAAAATCCTCTTTGGTAACTCTAGAGACATATCTAAAAGCGCAGAAAAACTTGTTAGTTCAACAGGTTAAAGTATCGATATCATAACACAAATAATGAGAGCAGCACAAATGCCTTTTACATTTACATTCTCCTTATCCTAGAATATGTATTCCACCTAGTTCTAATTTCAGAAAGAACAACAATTTGTTCAACTGATAAATCAACAATAATCAATCTACCCATGGCCTATATTACAATCGGACAACATCTACTCTACTTGAAAACATACACAATCGGACAACAACTAGTATAAGATTTCAAGAACCAAACTTTTCCCCTTTCCAAAAACCTAAATCGATATTTTACAACTACAAATCTAAAACATTATCATGCAAACACTTAATCGTGATGTATAAGATGTTTAATCAACCCGTGAATCGAATTTACCTTAAGAAATATGACAAATCGATTTTTAAAAAATCTATGTAAAAGGGAAGGACAACTCGATTTCGTTTTAGATGAGAATCATTAGAAGTAATCGAATACCTTGTGTGAAGAACTGAGACAAAAATGGAAGAACACTTCGTAATTCGATTTGACCCGTCCGACGAAGAGGAAGAACACTTGGATTTCGTTGTATCTTCAGTGAAATCGAAGAGGAGGATGACGAAGACAATATTCGAAACTACAGGTAGATGAAACTCCGACAAAGAGCAAAGCTTCTCTCCGTTGAACCATAAACGCCATGGAAAGGGCTTTCTTCTACGGCGGAGAAGAGAAGGAGAAAAATAAATTAGGGTATCGGCCACCCCTTTTCCCGTTTTGGTATTTTTTAAAGTTTTGTTATTTTTATTTAATTTTTAATATTTACCATTTAAAATCAATTACGAAAATTACAATATATAATTTTAATTCAGCTTAATTGATAAATTAAGGGTAGTTTGGTATTTAGAGGAACAAAAATCCGATTTTCCTAAAAAAATTTCTAAAAATTTTATTGTGATAAATCCAAGTTCAAAGTGTCATTTTTTCCAATTTTCTCTAATTATTATTAGGCTTTCACGTAAAGCAATCACATTCAAATAAAAATCCTTTAAAATAGACTTATCTAATAATTACATTTTTATCTCTCCAACAATCAAAACACAGTTTATTATTTTACTTTGACCCCATTTCCCAACATAATTTGGTTTACATATATTTATACACCAAAAGCGTAAAGTCAAGTAAAATCTTTTACTGTCCATGTTACTACTATTACATTAAAAATACTACAAAATAAGTGTAATAATGCAATTCACGAGAACATCATCAAAAGCACATTTTATTTGTAACATGAAGTAAATACAATTTGATATTTTTGTCCGGTTTAGATAGAGTAGTTGTACATAAAATTCATGTATTATAATTTATTTGTCAGAAAACTAAATATAAATTAAGAATTACAGATTTTCTATCGATTTTGTACAATCAAAATCATGTATATAGCCACTAAATATTCCTAAAATCATTCAATGTCCAACTACCTTACCATAACAAGACCCTAAATTCTATCACATTAACCACAAAATATCAACTTGAGAAAATATACTAAATATTTTTACAATGTAGAATATACTAAACCTAAATTTCTCATTAAAGGTATTATTGTCATTTTACCATTCTTTACTAATTTTCAAATATGCTAAATATTTACTTAAATAATGTGATGCTAATGACATTACCTATTAATTTTCACATACCTTGGTATAGATTGGTTTAGTTTCTCAATATTTATCATATTTAGAGCAAGCTCTTAAGAAAGAGGGCATTTATTGAGAATAAAAATTGTCCATAGTTTGAACTGAGAAGTTGATCACCATTTTATTTTATATCTGCTTTTAAAAAACCAAATAAAAATATATCTTGTAATAATCATCCCTATATTATTAAAGGAGAAGCAAAATAAAAGAGTAACCTTTAATTGGTAATTTATTTATATCTATATCATTTTACATACGTGTCAACTTGATAGTTCATCTCAGCTGCCATTTAAATATATCATTTGGTATCTAGAATAATTACAATGAGATGCCATTGGACTTAGTTCCATTACTATTATTTTGCGACATAAAATTTTCCTTATGGTTTTAACGTTTTCCCTGTGGACCCTTACCTTCAGAAATCAATTTCAACAAGTTAATGGGTTTGGTCGTGAGAATTAAACGCCCCAATGTTATGATTTCTCTCCACAATAAGATATTTGTTCACCGGGAACTTAAACTGCTCCCTTCTCTTATGTTCCAATCATATTTAACTAACGTTCTATACATTTTATAATCAAGCAAAGCTTCAAGCAATATCAAATATTTAGCATATATATATATATATATATATATATACGTTTTTAAAGTGGACCGGACTTCTATCCACATGTTGACCGAACCAGACAATCCACCTCTAACTTGATTAATTTTCACATATTATGTTCAATTTTTATGGCAACTAAAGATACCCAACGCTGAATAATTAAATGCTGGAGTATATATTCAAAATCGTTTTAGAAGTATAGTTAATAGGGTCTCCAAAAATTTGAATTAGGTTATTAATCAATGTCAAAATATGATTCATATAGAAAATTTGACATTTGTCTTAATGTAACGATCTAACATATGCGTAGATATAAAATTTGACATATGGTATTTTAGATTTATTGTTGCATATAGATTCCCTAAATATTGTCCTATTTAATTCGTATGCCAAAATTTATGCTAAATTATAAATATAACTTATTTAAGTTTTAAGTTATGCGTAACAATAAATCTAAATTGATCTTTGTTTTTAATTTAACAACGTAATCATAGCAACTCAAATGGAAATACAAATCAAAAGTTTACTTATATAAATTCATAATTAACTAATCACACAATCACGTAATTTGCAATATCATTGCCATCGATATGTAGCTCGTGCCTTCACCCTATAAAAAGACACGAATGATGTGATACAAATCATACTTTTCCCTAGAGAAAACACTTTCTACATTTCTTAAGGTTCGTGAACAGATACGACTGAAGAAAAAAACCTAATCTCCTTTAGCTATATTTTTATGTCGATAAGTTCTGAATTTTAACATATATATATTTTCTAAATTACTTCACTCCACGCAAGGCGCGGATCTATACCTAGTTATGAATAAAATCATAACTTAACTGAATAAAACATTATATTTAATATAAAAATATATAAAATACCAATGTTTTGTAAATGTTTACGGGATCTCTAATATTTCAAAATATTAATCTTTTTTCTTTTTTGAAAGTTTGCTTTTCATATCTTTCTTATACAACATATAATGGAATACTACTTTGGTATCGGTAGAGCATAAACATGAGTCTTTGTTGTGATACATATTACTAAAGTTTACAATTGTTAATAACGTAATTATTTTTTGACTAAACACTAATAAATTAAAAATAGTAAACTATATATACATCGATTTTCTACTATTAACAAACCCAAAATATATAACGTTTTTATAAAAATATATATAATCCTTTCATGACAAGGAAATCTATTCATTTTAATTATTTTTTTGTAACACGGAGAGGAAAGTTACTTTTATATAGTAATAAATAAGATTACACCAAATATTTGTGTAGGTGATAATTATCATTTTTTAAAAACTCATTATTATCAAATATATAAAATATTATAAAAACTAGTTATTAAAATCATTAACTCACCCTAAACTCATGGACAGCTTCTATTTATTTAATAATAAATAAGATTATATCAAATATTTGAATAGATGATATATTTTAATTATAATTTTCAAAACTGTTCATTATTAATAGATATAAATATTATTAATTTATTTAAGAAAACTATTGACTAAGTCTAAAATCATGGAAAACATGACAAATAAGAAAAATGACCTAAAATCATGGAGAATATGACAAGTAAGGAAAATCACTTCTCAAATAATAGTGTATAGATCTAAATATTTTGGAATTTGAGTCTATTAGTATGAGCAAATATGTAGTATATATTTGCAGAGATTTCAGCTATAATATATTACATATTTGAAAATTGCAGAAACAATAAACCATGTTTCATTGGAAAAGCCCAAATGGATTGGAGTACAATGAATTCAGATACAAAAGGTCCATAAAACGTAATAACTTAAAACCAAAATAGAGAGGCGATGTAAATGTTTTGTCCACATATTTTTCTTATGCTACTTCACCAGGGCACGCATCATATCCGTGCTCGTCATGCCTGAGACGGAAAATTTTGCTGCTGTGAACATCCATAAATCGCTTCCCTATCTCCGCCCTTTCTTCACCATTTCATAGGTTTTCCTCTTTCTTGTAAAATCTTTGATGCTTCTATCTCTGATTCCAATGAAAAGACTTCTTTGATGTCACCTTTCTCTCCCTTATCTGATCATCATCCTCTAGCGACGAAGAGCGTGCCGCCTTCTCTAGTTAACCACAACTCGGAGAACTTGTTTATGTCCCACTTAAAATTGACGGTTTAAATCAAACATGTTACCTCCATAGCCCGTAGGAGATTCATCAATTGAAAATGACAAATCCGAGATTATAAATGAAAACTCATAGTTGTCATCAGGTCCGATCAAAACATGATTGAGATTCTATTAAAATCAATCCCAAAAGACATAGATAAGATGTAAGAGACATGAAGGAAAGCACTGTTTTTGATTGAAAAGCACAACAAAACTCACCAAATCGAAAAACTAATCCAACAAGCGGGAAATATAATTCGATCGAACATCAAAATATTCACAATAGAAAAAGAAGAAAAGAGAACAAGATCCCCCCTTCTTCTGAAAATTTGAATGGGTGAAGAAGGAATGGAGATAATTTTTCTCTATCTAGAAAAGAACACCTACACTATTATCTTAATTACAAAAACAATTGAATTGACTACCTCATATAATTGAAAGATAAAAACTCATAAGCTCAAGTTTTTTATCACATAAAAATAATGGATAAAAAATTTAAATAACAGATTACAAGATGTGTATATAATTACAAAATAGGTGGACCGCACAAATGTGTGGGCATGAATTTTGTTAAGAATTATATATATATTTTACAATTTTCATTCATATAAAAATATGATATATGTAAAATAGTATAGTAACATCAATCACCTAATATATATGGTTGATGTAACTATATCATGTATATGTGGGTAACAATACAATTCATAGATTGTATGGATGTCACATATAATTCATACATTTTTATATATCAGTTATTATGAGTGAAGATATATAGTATTAATAAAATAATATATAATGATGTAGCAAACATTATTAGAATTATATTCCAACATCAACTTAACAAAATTAAACATTAAGTTAACTCTCATTCTTATTCTCACCTTCACTCTCAACTTCATCTCGACCCTAATTCGCACCTTCATCATCAGCCTCTCCATCACTCTAACTCTCACTCACTCTGGTGCTCACGCTCACGCTCACCCTCAACTCCATTCTCACCCTCACGCCCACTTTCACTCACACTATCACCCTCACCTTCTATATATATATATATATCTCACCCTCTTAATCACCCCAAAAGCCATTGAGTTTCCGAGAGAACTAACTTCTGTCTGAGAAGAGAAGTAAAGAAATGAGTATTGGAAAGTGTATTTATTGGAAAACAGAACAAGATTTGGAAAGGAATCATCATTATATCTTAATACATAGTCATCATTAAAGCTAAGATACTTGTCTTTTATACGAAGTTCGAATATCCATAAGTTGTTTCTAACTATAAGCTAGTAAAAAGTATGCTATGTAGTTTTAATTTAGTGGATTTTCCACATCAGAAATCCTATTAACCTAAGGAAAAAAAATCAAGAGATATGTTCAGAAGGTCATAATACTTGGGTATTTTGAGGCTTCAAAAGAGAAAGAATATGGCCTCAATAATGTATCAGAAACACCTAATGAATCTATTTCATTCATTCTTAGCTCTTAATTCTGGGAAAACAACTCATGGATCATTATCACGTCAAAAGATAGATAAAAGAGGGCTATAGTAAGCAAGCTTTCCCCCTTTGTTTTTTTTGTGGGCCTCGCCTCACCGCAAACACTGAATGAATGAAATGAGTAGAATGGTTAACCTTCCCCATAATCATTATGTTTTGGTTTCTAGTTTCATTTGCACCATGAAAAAAATACTTCTACTTTGTCAACCAGTCTTTTTTTAGAAGAACGACTTCAAGTAAAGTAGATAATTTATATGAAGTAGAATATGGGAGCTATAATAGTAAAGTACCTATTACCCAACTATCCCTACTTAATCCATATAAACCATTTACTAAACCAACCTCTACCTTACCAAAACTCATAAAACTCGTGTTTGGTCCAAGCAACACATGTTGTTAAAAAACTTGCTCTAGCCTCACAGTTATAACAAGTGTGATTCACTAGTCTTATAAAAGTGTTAGGGGGTTTGTTAAACAAAATGGCATCAAAACTAAAACGGTTCGGGGGTGTTACACACATGCTCATTCAAACTTTTGATGTAGATCAAAATGTCATCAAAGTAAACTACAACAAAGTGGCCTATGAATGCTCTTAGGACGTGATTCATCAATCTCATGAATGTACTAGGTGCATTTGTGAGACCAAATGGCATAACAAGCCACTCATATAACCCATGTTTGGTTTTAAAAATAATTTTCCACTCATCTCCCTCTTTCATTCTAATCTGATGATATCCACTTTTTAAATCAATTTTAGAAAAATTACAGGAACCATGAAGTTCATCTAGCATATCATCAAAACGAGGAATGAGATGTCTGTACTTTACCGTCATGTTGTTGATGGCTCGCTAGTCTACACACATCCTCTAAGTTCCATCCTTCTTTGGAACAAGCAGCACATGAACAACACAAGGACTGAGGCTCTCTCTGATGTGTCCTTTCTCCATAATCTCAGTAACTTGTCTTTGAAGCTCCAAAGTTTCTACAAGGTTGGATCGATAGGCTGGTCTGTTTGGCAAGGAAGATCCTGGAACAAAGTCTATCTGATGTTATATGCCACAAATTAGAGGTAGACCTTGTACATTCTCCTCTGCAAAGACATCACCACACTCTTGCAAAATAAAATCAAACTCACTCGGAACAGCCGGTGCACTGTCATAAGAAAAGGTTAATGTTCTCTTGTAAAAAGACAAGTTCATAGCCTACTGAGCATACATGTTTCTCTCAACCTCAACATTCTTGACAAAAAAAAATTAAAGTTTCTTACTTTCTATCCCTTGTCATCCTTTCTTTTGTTTTTCAGTTGTACCTGATCTTATTGCCTTGGTGTTCAAAGGAGTGGTGGTTTGTGAATCCATCATGCATCACCTTGTGATCATACTGCCAAGGTCTTCCCAAGATAATATGTCCAACATCCATAGGAAGAACATCACAAAGTATCTCATCTACATATCTTCCAATGGTGATAGGAACCTTACCTTGTTTCTTGACTTTCAGATCTCCATCTTCACTAAGCCACTGCAGAGTGTAAGGCTTTGGGGGTTTCTGAACCTTGAGATTAAGCTTCTCAACGAGAGATTAACTCGCCACATTGGTGCAATTTCCTCCATCAATAATCAAGCTGCAAACCTTGTCTTGAATCCGACATCTAGTATGGAACATGTTCTCATGCTGTTTATGCTCTTCTTCCTTTTGCTTCACACTCAAAGTTCTCCTAGTAACCACTAGCTTTCCCTTGACTGAATAATCCATGGTTTCCTCATCACTATCAATCAAGAGTTGCTCTTCTTCAGATTCATACACTCCATTCTCAAGCAGGATCATCAGCTTTTTGTTTGAGCACTCATTGGCATAATGTCCAATGCCATGACACTTGAAACAATTCACATCTCTGGATCTTGTGGTTGGAGCTTTCCCTTTGTCATCTCTGCCATTTCATGAAGTCTTAATCTCCTCTTTTGGCTTGTTGAAAGCCTTTTCTTCTTTATTGTAGGCTGGTTTAGAAGATGATCCATACTGGTTTCTGGTATAAGACTTCTTCTTGTTCTTTTTTCAATAAGCACAACTTTGTGAAGAAGTTCATCCATGGTGTTGACCTCTTACATCTCTAGCTGGTCATGCACATCTCTGTTCAAGCCTCCGTGAAACTTTGCCATGGTTCATCATCCTCATTAACATTGGCCTTGATCATGAGAGTTTCCATCTCCTTGAAATAATCTTCAAAATTCTTAGTTTCTTGAGTCAATCTTCTGAGTTTCTGATGGAGATCTCTGCCATAGTGACTTTGAACAAATCTAGCCTTCATCGCATACCATAAATTTACTGGTGCCATTCCAGTGTGCCTTGTCTTGTGCATAATCAGTTCCCCACCATTTGACTGCATATCCACTAAACTCAGTTACAGCAAGCTTCAGTTTCTTCTCTTCAGTGTAGTTTTGGCACTCAAAAACTAGCTCCATTTTTCTTTCCCACTCCATGTAAGCATCATGAACATTCTTACCAAGGAAAGGTGGAATTCTCAGCTTGATGGTTCCCAGGCTGGCATCAGTTTTTGGATGAGGATTGTGATATATGGTGTTTTTGACATCATAGTAAATATGTTTTTTCAATGGTTTTCAGTCCTCTATCGAATTTGTCTAGTCCTTTTTGAGTTATTTCAGGTTTGGAGTAGGTTGTAGAGTTGAAGGAGGGTGCATGTAGAAAAGTGTTATTATTAGAGTATTTTCTGCGGAGCAGCCAGACGAATCAGCCCTACGGTTGATCCCACAAGGAGCAGCCAGGTGATTGCTCTTGATATTTAAGGAAACCTTAAAGATATTTTGGGATTTTCCCTAACCACCTTATCTCCTACTCTAACCTAGTGGCGCCTCCATATAAAAACGCCACATATCCTCTATTTCTTTTGACGCAAGGTTTTGGAAGAAAAAAGTTTTCTTTGGATTTGCTTTTGTAAGCGAGACGGCTCCATATTTCTCACCATAGAGAAGATTATCCTGAACCCTAGTTTTATCCTATTCAATCGTATCATGTATTATTCAGAATTGCTTTCTGTGTTTGCTTGTGCTATGATTGAGTAGTCGTTCTTGTTAGCCTAGGGTGTTAGGGTGCTAGATCGCGAGCTAAACACAAATAAGCATGATTAATTGTCTTCATTCATAACTGATTTTAACGCTTGCATTAAACTGATCACTTGATGCATGAACTTATGTAGATCTATTCATTAACCGTGAGATAGATTGCTTGACACGTTTTGAAGGAGCATTGCTTCCATAATCATCAAACGTAGATATTAGGGTGTCTTGTGAATGAATCGAGTCAGTTCTTAATGTTTGTCATTGCATCTCAGTCGAAACATGAGTTTAGGTACTGAGATCGATTGATAAAAGGAGAAGCACCACGACGGCGGGCTGATCTTCCTTGCTACTCGAGTTCTAGACTCAAACTAAAAGAACTTGAATAGCTGTTTGGCTCGCATCCTTGCAACCCGTTCAATCACTCTAGGCTAGCTCATTTATCATCCTTGAGAAACCCCTTGAATTACTTGTTACTTGCTTTCTACGCTTCAAACGATTATAAAACCCACTCATTGTTTTACCTTAATATTGAACCAATAGGATAAAGTGTGAACTGGTCATCTGGAATTGAATCTAAACATATTACAACAACACTGTTAACTTGACAGTAGCATAAGATTCATTTTTAGTGTATCAGATTGTAGCTTTTCCTAGATCTAACATCACTCCTTCCTGAAGAGGACTAAGCATCATCTGAATCATCCTCGCTAGTTTTTCCACCGGTTCTTCTTGCAGGACGATCAGCCGCTCTGCTTCTAGGCTTTCTGGTACCATAAAAGAAATCATTGGCTTCTTCACTTTCTTTTGATCAGGTTATCCTGAACCTGCTTGGTGATCTCAGATATCATTGCATCTAGAAAGGTTAATGTTGACAGTAGGTGTCGTTTCTTCTTGTTTTCTCCTTCCATGGTTCCTGGAAAATCAACAAAATTTAGTAAAGCACAGACTTCTCTCCCTCACGATCTCCCTTTGTTCTCTCAGAAGTTTGTGGTGAAGGTGATTCAAAAGTTCTATAACCAACTCAGTCAAGTGAAAGAACAGAAACTCAAAGCCAGAAAGAAAAAAACATATAGAAAAGTTGCAGGATTTTGGATGAGCAACTGATTTAACCAAACCTCAGTCCGCTGTACTTCAAAAATCAAAAAGGTCTACATTTTGGATTTTCCCTCCATGAGATGAGCCCAGTGTCGACAAATAAACTATAGTGCTTGAGTAAGCGGCATGAGAGTATCCAGTCCTGGGAGAAGAGAAACTCTAAGTGTACATGCAGTTCACGTACCAGCTCTTAGAATAGGGACCCGGCTTCGCTAACCTTTCTTATTTAGTCGTGCAACAACGATTTATCATAGACTGAACCCGATTTCTCCTGGGGATTTTTGATAATATTTGGTGCACTTACAAGAAGATAGAAAAATAAGAAACTGATAAGAACATAGATACCCAAATTTAGAATTGAAATCGAAAATTCCCAAAGAGAAGAACTTGAAATCCCAAAAAGTTTCAGACTTGAAATCCCGAAAAGTTTCAGAAATTGAAATCAAGCTCTGATACCACTTGATTACTTTTACCCAAGATTTTTCCGCTATGAACTTTGTTGGATAGAAATTAGGGTTTATGAGATTTGATTGATTTGAATGGTTTATGGTTTGTAGATAAATGGTAGGGGTTCGACCAGCTAACTAGTTTCCTCCGAACAGGTATGATGGATTAGAGATTGAAATAGAACCCAAAACTTATTGATCTACAGAGTGGTCGCTCTGATACCACTTGATGACGTCTACCCAATAGTTTTCCACTCTGAACTTTGTTGGATCGAAATTAGGGTTTATGAGATCTGATTGATTTGAATGGTTTATGGTTCCAACTAACTAGCTTCCTTTGAACAGGTTTGATAGATTGAATGAAAACACTGAAGCTGCAGAAAGGCCTCAGATACTCTTCTTCCAAGTTTTGGATTTGACACACCAGTCAACTAGAAAGTTTGTTGATTGTTTTAGGTTTGCACTCCTCACAATCAAGTTGTTCAAAGAACGAGTGAATCACCAAATCAGATAAAGATTTAAAAAAAAAAGATGATGATTGAAACCAGAACTAAATAGAAAGAGAGGAAATAAAAAGAAATAACTAGAGTACTTGCATGAAACATAGATAAGATAAAAATCTTTAACACTTAGACAAAAAAAGTAGTCGTAGGTACATGCTTGGTTTCGCCCAATCAGAGTGTCCTTATTCTCCATAGACTGGATTAGGCCTCCAATCTTCTTAATTAACTTCTTGGACTTAGATTTCGTAATAGGTCCATCAGAGATTGCAAATGAGTCTATTTCCTGAACATTGGAATAAGACATCCACTCAGGTTCACGCACACAGTCGCATCCACGGGATTGCATCCACTCATGTTCATCAATAGAGTTGCATCCACGGGGTTGCATCCACTCAGGTTCATCCATAGTTTCTTCTAAGGTTGACTCATCTATGGTTATTTCTGTATATTGGTTCGACCAAGGTTTTTGAAGTGTTCCAAAAATGTATTGACGTTAATCTGTCCGAGTGCCTCTTGAATTAATTAGCTGGTGAAAAGAAGGTAATTCAACAACATCCCTTGGAAATCAACATAGAAAGCTATAGAAATGACTGGACGCAGCGATGTAGTGGAGTAGCAAGATTGAAGCCGGTGAAAGTAGCGGGGGAGAGAAGAAATTTCGTCAGAACAATCAAGGTGGCGTCATTAAGACTCAAACTCTAACAAGTGTCTCAGAAAATTAGGTTTAAATTACATCTGTCTTTGTAATATTACTTGGTATTATTTTTTTGGAGTTGAATTGTACTGTTAAGCCCATTGAATATTAATAAAAAGTTGACAAAAATTACTATTTTTAGATGATGCTACAGTCGGCTTCAATGATGACAATTGACAACATCAAAACATTATATAGGTTTCAACGATGCCATCCCTAAGAAAGACAAGCCAAATGAAATGTCACAGTTTCGACCCATCATTCTTTACAATGTCAGCCAAAAGATAATATCGAAGAAATTATGCCATAGATTAAAGAAAATACTACCATAACAGATATCTGAGACACAGTCAACCTTTATTGCTTGAAGACAGATATCTGATAATGTACTAATAGCACAGGAGATGTTCCATGCTCTTCGTACAGATCCCGGCGAAAGAAATATGAGGATGACAATAAAGACATACATGAGTAAAGCCTATGATCGGCTACAATGGGACTTTATCAATGCGGTAATGACTAAAATGTGATTCTCAACCTTATGGATTGAATGGATAATGCGGTGCAGCACGTCGGTGAATTATCATGTCATGTTCAACGACCAACATAGAGGAAACATAGC
The DNA here is from genome assembly GCF_000695525.1 of Brassica oleracea var. oleracea. Lineage (NCBI taxonomy): Eukaryota > Viridiplantae > Streptophyta > Magnoliopsida > Brassicales > Brassicaceae > Brassica > Brassica oleracea. Next base: position 27,158 of record NW_013617424.1, on the reverse strand, counting down.
CCCACAAAGGGGATTGCATCAAAGAGATCCTTTGTCTCCGTTCATACTTATCTTATGCACGGAAGCACTCATTAGCCTTCTCAATCACGCAGAGAATCAATGTAAGATAACGGGGATGCACGTCTCACGCGGTAGCCCTCCGGTATCACACCTTCTCTTCGCTGATGATAGCATGTTCTTCTGTAATGCGGAGCCCCGTGAATGTGATGAAATCATGAAAGTTCTTAAGACTTATCGGAAAGCTTCTAGACAATGCATTAACTATGAGAAATCATCCTCACTCTTTAGTAAAAGAAGATACTTGGAAATGTGAAGAAGGCTGTCTAAACATCAACGGGAATAACAAATGAGGGGGGAATGGAGACTTATCTTGGTATCCCTGAAGACATTAGTGGATCAAAAATGAAGTTGTTTGCTTTTCTGAAGGAGAGGTTGCAAAATCGGGTTAATGGATGGACAGGTCGATAGCTAACAAAAGGAGAAAAGGAAGTGCTGATAAAGTCCATCCTATTGGCTCTACCTACTTACGTAATGTCGACTATGCAACTACTGCTAAAGACATGTGAAAATTTAGCTAGTACCATTGCACAAATGTAGTGGAGTTCAAATCTACCTAAAAGAGGAATACATTGGGGAAAATGGGAAAAACTATGCAAATCAAGAGAAGAGGGAGGGATGGTATTCAAGATGATCGATGAATTCAGTATTTCCTTACTAGACAAACAATTATGGCGATTAGTACAGTTCCCAGATTTCTTAGTGGCTAGAGTCTTAAGGGGAAAATACTTCAGATGTAGTACGTCCTTGCGCTAAACAAAGCAGACATGCCCTCATATGGACGAGTATAATGGCAGCAAAGCCATTAATATTGTTGTGAATCAGACAAAATGTACACTCTGGGAATGAGATTAGAGTTTGAGAAGACCTTTGATAACCAACTATACCAGCAAGACCAGCTAGACCAATAGCACCGTTGATCCACCCAATGATATCAGTATGAGATTTAATGATAGGGAACCCCAAAAGATGGGACTCAGAGATGCTTGAAAACTATGTCAGTCCTGAGGATATCCCATTTATTCAATCTTTGGCCATAAGCCAAGGATATCATCGGGATGGGTATTGTTGGAGCTATATTAAGAATGGCATGTACACTGTTAAGTTATGATACTTGGTGGACAGAAACGTTCACAACAGGGAGATGGTCGACTCTCAGGTAGAGCCAAGTATTACTAAACTTCAAGCCTTTGCTTGGTAGCTATAAGCTTGGCAAACAATTTTTGGACAATTAGCAGTGAAAAGCAACCTAACACATCGTCACATGCGATCCACGATGCGACAACCATTGCCCTTGATGTGGAGCAGAGGACGGAAACTATAAACCATGCTATCTTTGAATGTCCCCAGCTCTACAGATATAGGCACATGCGTCAACACCAACTCCACTAGAGAGGTTCCCCAGTGCAAGCCACTATACAAACATAGATTATGTTTTTTTGGCAGAAGAACGATATAGAAGACCCTAAATTGGATAAAGGCTAATATCCTTGGACTATATGGTACATTTGGAAATCGAGAAAAGATAAATTATTCAGAGAGATAGACATGGACCTATTGGAAACTGTCAGACATGCTGAGCCAGAATACCATGCTTGGTTTGACGCAAATGACAAACATAAAGAACTAGAAGTTATACAAAATTCTGAACATGTAGCAAATGCTGAGAGATGTATGATAGATGGATCACGGACACATGATGCATTCTTCAGTGGTTATGAATGGACATGGATAAATTCTATGGAAATAACACAGCTATTGGGAGCACGAAACCAGCGGCGAAGAATCTCACTCCTTCACACAAATATATCGTCTGATTCTATAGTTAAGATAGCAAGATCTTTTTATAGGGACATGTACTGCATTGGTTGTTCTGTTTTGTTTATGTTTTCGAGACCACGTTAAATTTGGTTATAGAATAGCAGTTTGAAGTAAAAAAAATAGGCATCCACTCAAAGCACGCCATGTCATCATGCCAGTTCGATCACCGGCTCAAGAGATCTGTTTCCGAATTTTCTTATTTTTTTGGGTCATATTTAGGAATTTATACGAAAGAGGCGAAGATCAGCTAGGAGGAAGGAGAAGGAGACAATGTTTTTGTTCGATTGGTTCTACGGAATCTTAGCATCGTTAGGGTTATGGCAGAAAGAGGCGAAGATCTTGTTTCTCGGCCTCGACAATGCTGGAAAAACCACGCTACTTCACATGCTCAAAGACGAGGTTTGTCTTTTCTATTATTCGATTCCTTTTTTTTTTCTGGAAGATTGAATGTTCGTCTATATGAATCTGAGATTTGGTGATATGTGATTTGGTAATGACAGAGATTAGTTCAGCACCAGCCGACACAACATCCAACCTCTGAGGAACTTAGCATTGGCAAAATCAAGTTCAAGGCTTTTGATTTAGGTGGCCATCAGATTGCTCGAAGAGTTTGGAAAGATTACTATGCCAAGGTTGCGTAGAAAGATTGTATTGTCGTCAGATTGCTCTTCTTTTTTTATATGATATTGAAAATATTTTAAAGACATTGAGCAAGTAGGATTTGTTGGCGTGGACTTATTTTTGGGTAACATGGTATTCTCTTTGCTGATATAAACTCTTTCTTTGTTCGGTCTAAAGGTTGATGCAGTTGTCTACCTCGTGGATGCTTATGACAAGGAGAGATTTTCAGAGTCAAAAAGAGAGCTAGACGCTCTTCTCTCGGATGAAGCCCTTGCAACTGTCCCGTTTCTGATTCTCGGAAACAAGATTGATATCCCTTATGCAGCCTCCGAAGATGAGCTTAGGTATCACTTGGGTCTCACCAACTTCACCACCGGTAAGGGCAAAGTGACGACAGCTGGAGGAGATTCTGGTGTTCGCCCCCTCGAAGTCTTCATGTGCAGCATTGTCCGCAAAATGGGCTACGGCGAGGGATTCAAATGGCTCTCTCAGTACATCAACTAAAAGACATCATCGTGCCTTGTCTTTCTCATATAATCAAACCAAACCCATGAACATCTGTCTTTTCTTGAGATAAAAGATTCGTCTATGATGATGTCATAACACTCTTTCTCCTTTTTGGGTTTTTGTAGTTTTCTTGTTTTTAATATAAGTTTGGTGACTTGCATTTCCAAACTTGTTCAGTGTCTCCGTCCACATTTTTGTCAACAGCTTGCGTTTTTATTCAAGCATTATTCCCATGTTAGACCACCAACCTTTTTGTATGTACTTTCACTTTATATATTGTGTGCACTAATCAACCTAAACAAGACCGCCCCAAACTATCAAAATCTCTCTATATTCGCCATGGATACAATAAGACTTTGGTTAAGCTATGCAGTGTTGCTCTTTCTTACTCAGAGACATTCAGGTGCATCATATTAGTCTTAGATTCATTTTGTTCACTTATCAAGTTTATTTTAAGATTTTCATTCTTTTGTGATTGTTGATGCAGTTTGTGCGCAAGGTGGCGGTGTCATTGGGGGCGCAGGGATTTTGGTTCAGAGAGCAGCGTTCTGTTTCAACAATAACCTCGTAAGTATGATCGATAAGACCACCATAAAAGAAGAGGCAACTTTATTTGACAAGAATTATTACTTGTCTCCATATTTGCAGCTCTATAGAGGGTGCAATGAGGCGTTCAGACTAAACCAAGGAGGTGAATTCAAGGTTCCACCTGAGGAAACAGACAGGTTCTGCAACGGCCCTTGTGCCGCAGAGACGGAACTCGTGCTTGAATGCATTAACAACGTCATGTCTGATTTCGTGTTTTACAATCGTGCTACACCGAGAGATATCAGGAACACTCTTCGTGGTGGCTGCAGCAACTCTTTCACTAGAGGTTTTCACCATGATACACCCTTTCAACTTTTCATCCTTACACAACCCAGTGACATCAACTTTTTCTCTACTTTGATATACAGGAAACTTCAATGTGGGAAACTATGCTCAAGGACTCTTTTTTGGCAAAGCCGAGAAGAAGCTGCCTGGTTTTTTCATTGGACTAGTTCTCGGTTTGGCACCGTTGATCCTGTAAAGCATACTTTTGTTATTCATTAGACTATACAAGAGCTTGTATGTATATGATACTCCATCTCATTGGACTATCATTGTTTGTCTACATAGGAAAAACATGGATTCATTGTTACCTTTTTGATTTTAGAGTCTGCGGCAAAGATTTACACTTTCTCATTTGTTTTATGGCTTGTTGAATGTCGGAGCTGAGGTTAGCGTTGAATGTCACTTTTGTGTTTTCAACTTCATCGGGTTAACCATGTGAGAGACCTGCACAAATATTTGCTCACTTTACACACCAAAGGCCATATACATCACATTTCATCCTCTAACAAAACACACTCTTTTCAAGTTATCTTCAAATTCATATTTCAAATAAGAGGCTTGAAACTAAAATGCCATGAGGGCTTGTACGAGAAGAGAAGACAAAGTCGACATGCAAAAAGGATCGCAATCAGCTGGTGGTTTTCATCAGAATCAGCCACTGACGTTGCAGAATGTCTAGAATATCTCCAGAGCCATACCAAAGCTCAACACCAGACGAACATGCAATTGAGAGCTTTGGTTCAAGATTCGAACATCCAATTCAAGAAGGTTCGGGATCAGCTCTCATTTGATGAATAAGATTTTGAAGAGTCGAGACGAGGAGACGGTGAACTCAAATTCAAACATTCTGATAGGCGAAAATAAATTTATACACTAATGATTATGCTGAAAACCTAAATTTTACTAAAATTTCAGCTGAAAATAGAAAACTTTGAAAGTTTTCTAAACCTTAAATCAAATATTTAAAAAGTTGTAATCTTGAGTTTGTATTAATTAAAAAAAACTTTTGCTTAGGTATCATTTAATTATGATGACAATCAGGTTTATGTGACATCATAAGAATCAATTGAAAAATTATCAAGTCCAAAATTTAATTGCTAGTAAAACTTATATTAATCCAAACATAAATGTATATGATATGATAAACTTAATACTCGGCGATCTCATTAAATGATACTTTCTTTAAATAGCTCAAAGTTGATTTATATTGTGATTCAACATAATAACTTTTTTAAAGTGTAAGATATACTTTTAATTCGTATTATTTGGACAACAATTTAAATCAAAGTTTGCTATATATTAAGTATTGCGTGATTTTGCTATACATCGTAAAATAAAGATTATTTTAAGTGTTTTTTTATTAATGGAAAAGAGACACTTTGATAAAAAAAAATAGAGAAGAGACGCAGCTATTCAAAATGGTTTTGTTAATTAAGAAATAAATATTGTTCGGTTCTCAGGCATTCCTAGCCTACAATTTTTTTTTTATAAAAAATAATACATAAATTAAGTTTTTTTTTTGTTATTACCAAACGAACTTATATATCAAATAACACAATTTTTTAGAACTTAAATTATGAAATTTATATTGAAGATTAAAAAAAGCTTTGGCACATGCCTAATTTTTTTTCGTAGTCTAGGAAAACATTAATAATGACCTTTCGTATTAGTTAAAGATATATATCACGTTAACCTAACTTTCATCATGTACAAAGTATCGTTTGCAAACAAATAATAATATCATCATTCTATATTTAGGCCTCAAGTATAATAAAAATGAGGCGAAATTTTTTATATTGTCTTAATGTGGCCCATAACCAAACTATACTTCAAATTATAAGCTTAATCCAATTTGTAATTGTATTTTTAATATTTTAATTTTTCATCTTATGTTCACAAAAAGAAAGTAAATAATCTGATATTATAAAAATTAGTGTAACTTCAAAATTGAAAATATATAAATTTTATTTACTGATAAGTTAGTAAAAGAAAATATCCAAATTTATCGGTCCAACATATAGATGATTATATAAACAATCAAAAATTGTATACATATAAGAACAATTTGATCATATATAATTCTTAAATTTGTCAATACAATATGTTTAATTAGAAAACAACTACTTATTTCGGATTATCTATAATTGAGGTCGCTTAAATGTTCTTTTTAATTTCAGTTGAGCCGAAGGAGAATCAATCGTAAAATGTCGGTATTATTATCGACAATAAAAATCCTAAAATCTGAATCAAATTTTCGTGATACGTAATTTTAGAATCAAACTCTTTTGGTAAGTTTAAATTAATTATTTTTATACCAGGTTTTTTAATAAATAAGAAACTTTTCCACCAAGTTAATGCTTCCACCGATTTTTTTAACTTTCATTTACAAATAGGAGTGTAAATGATATAACATTTTAATTTTTTGATTTTAGCTTCTATACTTTTTCTATGTGTACCAAATATTTATAGTTAGTTAGTTATTCTATATTGAGAAAAACATAAATACCAAATATATTTGACAACAAGAACACATGTATTCGGAAATCATCACATTTTACAATATGAAAATATAAGTTGTTTAATAAATATTTCACCTTGCACATGGCACAGTTGTTATCCTAGTAACTAACTAAATAGCAAAAAACACTTCATTAAACTTAAAATCAATTTATAAAGTATTTAACATTCAAAAAACTAAACACATATAAATCAAATTTAATTGTTTTATTAAATTAAGATTCCTAAATCTAACCCTAAAAATACAAATAATACTATAACATATGTTACCTATCCTTAAACCAAAGATTATCATGACTCAATCTACATTCATTCACCTATGTTGACAACAATTCAATTTTAGTAATTCAAAATTTATAGCATTTACAAATTTCAGTAATTATATGATTTGGATTTTTTTTCCTATGAAAATATATTTTATAAAAATAAATGAGAATACTTCCCTTGGAAGATTTCCTTGGAGATTTCTAGAAGATTTTACTTTAGGCGGAAAACCTAAATTTCTAAGTTAATCTTTTTCTTTTTTTTTTGTCATCTAAATTTCTAAGTTAATCATTAGGCGGAAACCTAAATTCTAACAAAATTTAAGCATGAGAAGATAGACTTTCTTGTGAAGTCTTCCATGAAGTCTTCAAGTGCATTATATATTAGAAAACTTCATGAAAAGTCTTCACAGCCCTATAATCAAACAACTAATTAAAATAGCAAAAAAAATTCATTAAACTTAAAATCAAGAGAAATTTTCTATGATAGCCATTTTTAGTTTATCTTCACAAAAATAGCTCTCAATGAAGAAAATGACCAGAAAAAGTTTTATTAAAGGGTCTAGGGTTAACTAGTCTAGACTTAGGGTTTAGAGTTAAGGGTTTAGAGTTAAGAGTGGGGTTTTAGGGATATGGTTTCAAATTAAAAAAAATAAAAAAAAATATTAAAATTTTCAAAATAAAAAGGGCTATTTTGGTCATTTTCTTCTTCGATGACTATTTTTGTGACAAAAAATTAAAAAGAGCTATTTGAGAAAATTGTCCTTAAATCAACTTATAAAGTGTTTAATATACACAAAACTAAACACATATATGTCAACTTTTTTTTTTTTCAAAAAGTTAAGATTCCAAAATTTAACACTAAAATACAATAATATTATAACATATTGTATCAAACCTTAAACCAAAGACCATCAAGACTCAATCTACATTCACTCATCTATGCTGAAAAAAATCAATTTTAGTAAATATAAATTTACATCATTTAGAAATATTTATAATTACATTATTTCAATTTTTTTCCCATCAAAACAATTTTTATAAAATTTATAAATTATTTTTAAGATATATTACATGTGAACACTTTCGAAGAAGTCTTCTTATAGAAAAATTCTGGATAGTCTGCTCAGAGAAGACTTTACTAACGACATAGAAGACTTCACAGAGTTATATTCGTAAAAGTGCATAGAATTTTTTTTTTGGTCATAAAAAGTTGGTCGTAATTTCACTAACATTTTGGGTTAGTTTGCATTTGATTCAATTTGGGGTATACTTTTGCATTTCAAATTAAGTTTTGAGTCATTTTTGACAAATTTCCCTTTATACATTGATGTATACGTTTCTTTGAGACAGATGATAAATAAATTGGAAACCAAATTATTTTTAAATTCATTAAAATTAAATCAATACAAAATATAACAATTATTTTACGTAAAAAGTTAACTAATGGAAAATAAAATTATTTTTTATAAAAACTTAGGTTTAATTAATTTCTAACTCATATAACCTATAATTTGGAATAAAAACACACTACAAACTATGAGTTCTAACATTTATAATTTACTAGACAGAAAAAATTAATAAAAATAGTTTAAATTTTTTTATGATAAACTCTAATGTATATATGTAAATATATATATATATATATTCAAATAAAACCGTAATAGAAAAATAATTAAAATTGTAAAACAAAAAAAAATATCCGTGCAAACTCCTAGTTATTAAGATAAAGAGAGATGGACTTATGATTTGAAACTGGCCCGAATCTTTTTTTTTTTTTTTTT
>NW_013617424.1:15730-18632 GCF_000695525.1 Brassica oleracea var. oleracea | reverse complement strand
AATTTTTTTTTTTTTTTTTTTTGACGTCAAACGACCATTCTATTACTCAAGCTTAAGATTGTCTGGGTAACCAGACCGGAATAGAACAACCAATGAAAAATAACTCTCTGCAAAAGATCTTAGCAGTCTTAGCTAATTTTCTCTTGTTATCGTAAAAGTTAAAAGATAAGTGTTATCATACATGTTATCATAAAAGTAAAAGATATGCAACTTCTGATTTTTTATTATTATCACTTGCAAATTATTGAGTATTTTTTTTTTCTTATTATATCACAAGCTAAATTTAAGAAATGCACATGTTGCAACGATCAATTAATATTTTAGACTTTGTTGTGGTTCACAGGGTGTAAAGATGGATGAAGATAAGATCAAATCAATTCAAGAAGGGCAGCACCAACAACAGTTTGTCATGTCCAGAGGTTTTATGGATTAGCAAGCTTTAACATGAGATTTGTAAGAAAATTTGCATCATTTATGCACGTTATCAAGAAGACCAATGCTTTCACTTGGGGACAAGTTCAAGAAGACACATTCAAGAAGCTCAGGACATCATCACCCATGCGTCTGTTTTAGTTTACAAAGCTTTTTATAAAAAAATTGGGAAAGAATGTGATGCCTCATGTACCAAGAATTAAAGTTGTTCTAACTCAAGGAGGAAGACCAATAGCAATATTCCTTGAGAAACTCAATGGGGCAACACTCAACTACCCAGCATATGCCAATAATTTTATTTAAATACTTTTGTGATTTCATTGAAGAATTGGCAGCATGCCGTATATCTAACGAGTTTGTCCTCAAGACTGACCATGAGACACTCAAGTACTTTAGACGGAAAAATACGCATCTTAAATGGATGGATTTTGTTGAAACCTTCCCATATGTTATCAAGTAAAAGAAGAAAAAACATTGTATATGACGCCTTTTCCAGAATATATTCCTTAATATCTATAACGGAGTTCAAAATCATTTGCTTTGAGCATCTTACAGACAAATATGAAGATGGTCCAGACTTTGGATACGTTTTACAAAAGATGTGCCCAAGAAGCAATCGGTTCATTGCTTTTGTTTCTGGACATAAGACAGCATCCCACAAAGATGAGAGAGCTTCTAACTAGAGAAGGACCTGGAGGATGGCTTATAGGACACCTTGGTATAGATAAGACACTAATACTCTTTGATGAGCAATTCTTCTAGCCTCCCATTAAGAGATATGTGGAACTTTTTCTCTCCAAATGCATCATTAATTTGCCTTAGAGAAAAATATATGTCACATTTTTATGGTCTTTACATTCCTCTATAGATTCCTAAAATGTCTTGAGAAAGTGTATAGATGAAACTGGTATAATGATTACCAATATCAGGCACAAGGGTTCCATATTTGTAGTGGTTAACCGGTTCTCTAAATTGCACGCTAAATCTCTTGTCTAAATACCAATGATGCTACAAACAACATACATGTTCTTCGAAGAGGTGGTTTAATTGAATGGGTTACCAAGGACCATATATATTGTTGGATAGGGACATCAAGTTGTTAACCCAATTTTAAAAGACCTTGTGGAGAAACTTAACACCAAGCTACTATTCTCAACTACTTTCCATCCTTAAACTGATGGGAGACTGAGATTGTAAACCGAAATTCATACCATAGGTCATAGTTGGTTAAAATCTTAAGAATTGGCTTCATTATATGTCCACATTGAATTGCCTATAATCAAGTGTCACAATCAAGTGTCACGCTCTCGTATTGTGATTTCATTTTTAACACTGTGTATGAATTTTGTAACCCTCGTACTTTCAAAAAAAAAAAAAAATAATAATTCAATTTCCTGAAATTTCCACCTTATTATTTCTCATAAATCTAAGAAATTAAATAAATCACGAAAATATTGATAAAAGCATAAAAACCAAAAGTTTGAAAAGAGATAAATAAAAATGTCCAAAAGCACCAATCCGATACAACCACTCATGCTCGTCGGTTTTACCTGAAAGGGGGAAAGAATGAGTAGTAAGTAACGTGGGAGTCACTTAGTGAGTTATGTGATGCTAAACCGAAGTCCATAGACTCGGACGTAGCACTTCGAACATAAATAATTTAACCCTAACATGAATCAAACATGGCACCTAAAGCACCCAAATAAAAAAATGGTCTAAGTGACCATGCTACACCTGCCACGAAGATCTACTCGTATCCCATTTAAAAACGTCATGATCAAGTCCTCCTCATCCATACCACTACCAGCAAACCTGCGAAGTCTAGTAAAATCCAACTCGTACTCCTTGGTCCTCGTATTGTGCCTCAAATGTTCGAAAGCATTCTTTTTCTGATGCAAAACTTCACTGGAAAAGTACCTTTTGTCGAACACATTGACGAAATTTAAATATGTCAGATCGAGAGGCTCGTGATGAGTCAATCGCACTCCATCCCACCATGCTTCTGCATCTCCACGTAGATATAATTCAGCGATATTAAGGCAGATCCGTAACGGGAACTTGATAGTCTATAAACATCGAATCAGTCTATGCTTCCAATCATGAGAAACTGTAGCATCCACTGTTACCCCAAAATGATTCAATCTCCAAATATGTCAGATCGAGAGGCCCGTGATGAGTCAATCGCACTCCATCTCACCATGCTGCTGCATCTCCACGTAGATATAACTCAGCGATATTAAGGCAGAGCCGTAACGGGAACTTGATAGTCTCCAAACATGGAATAAGTATATTCTTCCAATCATGAGCAAATGTAGCATCCACTGTTCCCCCAAAATGCTCCAAATCCATGTTCTTCATCTCTCCCATCATCTTGATAAGCATCTCATCATACATGGGGAACTTCTCTGGAAAGATGGGTGGCACTGTTGGAACCAAAACCTTAAAACCCCTGGAACTTACTGAATGGGGG
>NW_013617424.1:0-15585 GCF_000695525.1 Brassica oleracea var. oleracea | reverse complement strand
GGGGGGGGGGGGGGTTTGCTGACCAGGAATCCGATGATCCCGCTGAACCTGAACCTAAGAACCATGCGGTATCTTCTGAACCTTATGAACTGCAGAAACATGTCAAGCCAGGTCCTGAGCAGCTATACGAGCACCTTCTTGGGCCACATACTGCAAAGCCTCCTGAACCATATGTGTCAGAACATCTTGATTAACCTGCGGAGCCGCGGGCTGCACATGCTTATCTCCATCCTCTCGAGCAGTTCTGGCAGCCTAAGTACGGTTAACTCTCCTCTTTGACGTCATCTGAAAAGGAAAGAAAAATGATCAACTTCTGCCGAAAACCGAATTCCAACTCTTAAGGGAATATTACCGAACAAAAAGTACTATTTGTTTTTGTTTTTAAAATTCTCAAATCCCCAGAAGTGTTTTAATAATCATCTAAAATCGATTAAAACTGAGTCCCGACAAATTGCTATTCCAACTCCCAAGTCAGGGCCGCGATGGAACTCCGCTCTGATACCAAATTGTAACACCTTTACTTTCAAAATAAAAATAAATAATTCAATTTTCTGAAATCTTCACTTTATTACTTCTCAAAACTCAACTCCAACGTCATAAATTCAATAAATAAAATAAATCATGTAAAATATCGATAAAAGTATAAAAATCAGAAGTCTGAAAAGGGAGAAATAACTACGCTCAAAAGCACTGATCCGATACAATCACTCATACTCGTCAGTCTCACTTGAAAGGGGAAAGAAGGAGGTTTGAGTAACAGGGGAATCACTCAGTGAGGTCTAGGATGCTAAACCAAAGTTCATAGACTCGAACATAGCACTCTAAATATAAATAATTTAACCCTGCCATGAATCAAACATGACACCTAAAGCACCCAAAGAACAAAGCATTGTCCTAATCACATACTCACACACACCTCTCACCCCCACACCTGAGTGCTCATACAGTCGAGAGAGTGCCTAGTGACTTACAGTCGGTAGAGTGCCCAGTCATCTATAGTCAGGAGACTGCCCCGGTCACCTATAGTCGGGAGAGTGCGGATATCACTCAAATTACCTTTTGAGCAACTTTACTCTCTCAAATAAGAGGTTACGTTGTAGTAATTAGGGATTGAATCTACATGGACCGTGGGCACACAATACAATCTAGAAATCAAGGTTAAGCTAGGTATATAAAAGCAGGAGTAGATAGAACGGTTTGTAATTTGTAAGAAATAAACGCTAGATCAATGGATTTATTAATCAGTAGATTCAAAACTACAATCCATGATGCTAAAGTTTTTATAGATTCAATTCTAGAACTCGAATTCAATAAGTAAGATATTTAGCTCTCGTTGCGAGTGTAATCAGATGTCTAGATCCTATGTACCAGCTGTCGCATGCGAACAAAAAATGAGTATCAATCGATACCAATGGTTGAGTGTCAATTGATACTACTTCAGACAAGCATTAACGCTCAATCTATAATGTTTAGCTAAATCCTAGATCAACTCTCGTATGCATCTAGGTATCTAATCTACTCAGGGTTCGGGTTCCGTTAATGAATTGCACTCTCGTACCTCACAATTGTCCTATGATTCTAGGTTCATATAATTAGTCACACTCTCGTACTATTCTAACTACTCTAGATCCTAGTATTACAAGCTACCCTAGTGTAGAGTTCTATAAAAAAAACTAGCAATCCTAATAGATTATCAGTTTGACATTAAGCTCATGAAATCCCTAAATCTAATAGGATAATTACTCAGCCATGATATAAGAAAGACAACACATAGTTTGAATAAATAATAGAATAAGAAATCAATGACAAAAACAAAGGAGTTCCAGATCAACTCTGAATGAGTTCTAATCTATCTCTCCAACCCTAAAACTAAGAATAAAAGAAAGCATAGCCGTCAACAATGGCTTAAAAAACACATATATATGGTTTCAAGTCGTCCAGTGTCATTCTGATATTTTGTGGTGACTTATGGGCCTAAGTCGGTCTTGAAATAGACTCGGTCCATCTTCTGGCATCGGTGTCAAGCGACACCAAGAGTGTAGTGTCGATCGAAACCCCTTCTAATCCTCGACAGCTTCTTGAGTCAGATAGACCATTCTTTAGCAAAACGATCATAACTGTAGATCTAACCGTCAGATGGACCTCAAACCGGTGGCATTGAAAATCTAACTCAAATCTCTATCGTGTATCCAAAGATGAGCTCAATTTCACCGTGGTAAGGTTTCCATCCATAGCTAAGAATCTAACGTGTCTCTGCAGTTCTACACCTCAAATAACGCCAAAATCACCAAAGTTCTCCAAAACGCACCTGAACCTGAAAAGTCTCTAAAACAGACACCAAAAAAATATAATAGACTCTAAAGAATATATGGTCTAAAAATGGTAAAATCCATGGTACATCATGTGCCCGACCACATCACATACAATCATCTCAACATCCACTTACAGCTAACATATTTAAATGAAACAAACAATATTGAACCCTCTAACCTCTTATTTCAAGTTTACACAAAACCTAACAACCTAACACAAAAAAATCAAGGCATATGCAATTCACAAAGACATAACATATTAAAATTAAACTATGTATACTCGACGTCTTAAGCCATGTACAAAAAATTACGAGAATAGCCATCACCTTTTCCTGCCACTGGCTCGAATTGACAAACAAAAAGAGGCAGCCAATTCAGTCACCAGAAATAAAGTTTTCAAAAATGGAAACTTTCTTAAACTAGAAACTTTTCTAAAACAGCATATTTTTTAAAATAGAACTTTCCTAAAATGATAGTTTTCCTAAAATAGAAACTTTCATATAATGGCAGCTTTCCATGAAACAGAATCTTTCCTAAACTATAACTTTCCAAAATTAGAAATAGGGAGGCGACAAACTTACCGGAAAAATCGCCTGAAAACTCGCCCAGAAACTCAACAAGAAATCTCACTAGTTGATGGTCGTCGGATAATTCAACAACAACATGTCACGCGCAAAACCCTGTTTTTTAAGGAGAAAAAGAAAATGAGTAAACCTCTTTATATAAGGAAATGGAATGGAGGTCAGTTTTCTAAACTTCCAATATGGAACAAAGATAAAAGAGTTATGGGTTTGAATTATTAATTACTAAAAAATAATTGGCCCCTACTAGAATCTTTCACCATTGTTGTTGCAAAGAGAACAAGTTAGCCGAGATGGTGCGACCAAAGGATCTTATCAAGAAGTTACACAAAAGGCCAAAGAGAACACTGAGAACAAAATCAAGCAATACAAGACCAACTGAGAGGTCTTTTTCTCTTGACTGCTATGGCGACTGCGCCAGAGAGAGTTTATGGACTGAAGAGTGTATCTCAACGAAAGTTTCGGCCTGTTTATCATCACTGTTATGTTGTTGGACACATTAGGCCAAGGTGTTTCAAGTTACCGAGGAGAAAAACCAGATGGAGCAAGCTTATGGTATGAGGTATCCTGGTCATGTATGCTATTCTTGTGGAGTTCAAGGGCATATTCGACATGACTGTTTCATGTATGTTCAAGGAGCTAATCATAGAGGATTTGGGCTCAGAAATACGTGGTCTAGGAGATTTGATCACTAAAGAGATGGTGGAATGAGATTTCCTCCTCACTTTGGAGGATATGGATCTTCATATTTGTTTTTGACCATGATGTGACTCATAGGGGGAGATTGAAGACGTGGTTTTCTATGCAGAGGTGATGAGTTCGCATGCATAGTCAAAAAGGGGGAGATTGAAGATGTATATTCTGTATCAGTTCGTAAAGTACTATAGGAGGTAGTACATGCGTGTGTCATGAAGATGAGCTTGGTTTGGAGTTCGTGTTTTGTGATGTTTGTGGATTTGTTAAGCTTGGATAAGAGCAATATATTTATTGGAAGATTTACATTAAGTATAAAGGATATTACTTGAAGAGGAAAAGACAAGAAAGTTATTACCTTTAAACCATGAGACTGGGTTTGGCACCACATGACAACTGAGAGGTCTTCAAATCAGAAAAAGTTCCAGGTAGCACGGAAAGTAGATAAACCATTCAATATCCTCAGGAACAACAATGACAATGCCTGTCAACAAAAGCTTCTAGATGAGTTTAATGTATCTGTTAGATAGAATGTATCTAACTTAGCTTTATTTCATTGCTTTTATTGATTAGCCATTGTTTAATCAAGAGAATTGTACAACCTTTTCTCTCACCCATCATCAACCCTTGTAACCTCATCTCTTTGATCTTACATCATTATGTGGAGATAAAATCCTTCCAGACAGATCATTTGACCTCATCCATGGACCCAATGAGGGCTTTTCATCCTCCTAGTCGACAATATGTTTCCTGCCATTACACTAGATTTATACTGGTCCCCGATATGCAAGAACCAAAATCCTGCCCGAATATATATATAGGAATTGGAAACTAAAATTATCTAGTTCTATAACCCATATATAACTTCCTTTAAAGCGTAAAGAATACTTTAGAAAAACAGAAATTTTATCTATATTAAAATAAATTTGGAAATGAGTATAAGTATCATGCATATATATTTTATTCTTATAAATTTGAAGTTTCTGTAGTTAATTACGGATGTATTTGTACTTATATTATATTGTTTTTGATTATTCATATGATTATAATCTGTTTTTCTATTCTTAATAATCATAAATTGTTTTTATTTGTTATTTTTACTTAATCACTACTACATGTTTAGACAGAGAGTTATAAATATCTTTTAAATACATGTTTCAATCCAATGCGCCAATCATATAATTCACTTAACAAAATTAAAACTACAACTATCTGTTTCTACAAAATCTCGCACGTATGTTAACAATCTAATCTATTAAAACAAAAATACAATTAGTATTTAACTCGGACTTTTCTTTAATATTTACAACATATGCCACTGGTTTATATCTCATCAAGCCGTGGTTTCTCTCTTCTCTAAATATCAAAGAAAGGAAAACTAAGTTTTTCTGATATTTCCTTAACAGAGTGAAATCTTAAGTGATTTCGAAAGATCAGACCTTTTGTTTTGTCTATATTTTTAAAAGATCAAGCTTTACGTGATAGCTACCCTAATATCTTGTCGTCGCCAATTAGAGTGATTTTCTTAAAAAATTGGGAATTCCTTATAAACTTAATTTTTTTTAACTAAGTTCAGCCTATAATCGAACAATAGACGTAAGATTCGTGAAGTTTTCACGAAATCAGCCAAAAAACAAAGAATAATGGTGTAAAACTCGTGGAAAATTGATATACCATGGGTTTTACCCACTTTTAACCATGATATATAGGTGTGTTTAGATACATTATAGTTCTTTTGGAGTTTTTTAGTATGTTTTCAGGTTTTAGAGTGATTTGGAGGAAAATGGTGATTTTGGTGCATTTTGGAGATAAAATGATAAAGACCAGTAGTTGACCATCAAACAGCCCAATGGTCGATGATTGAAGACGATAATCAATCGACACACACTCTGTATTGTCGATCGACAGCAAAGCTTGCAAAGGTCAGATTTGCTTCCAGCCGACTTTAAGCTCAAGTCCCACAAGAATTACCAAATTTCCCTTGACGAGTTTTAACGTAATATTTATGTGCTCTGTCATTGTTCTAGGCAGCACACACTTTCTATACTTTCATACAACAAAATACTTAGAGTCTTAGGTTTGGAAAGAAGATCCAAGAACTCCTTCAGAGATTTGTGATTGGAACTCCAAGTTTTTCTACTATATTCAATTTATTTAGTTTTTTTATTTCT
Source organism: Brassica oleracea var. oleracea (assembly GCF_000695525.1). Lineage (NCBI taxonomy): Eukaryota > Viridiplantae > Streptophyta > Magnoliopsida > Brassicales > Brassicaceae > Brassica > Brassica oleracea. The sequence goes on along the minus strand of NW_013617424.1, from coordinate 9,828 downwards.
TTGTTATGAATTGCTTTGCTATGCCTGCTTTGCTATGCATGAGTATTTCTTTTTGTTAGATTTAGGGTTCAGATATTCATGAGGAATTAGCCCAAAATATAGAATTGTTAAGTGTTAGGATATCCATCAATTAAACTGTTATGTAATGTCCGTGTTCTAGAGTAGCTAACTAGGACCTTACCTATATATATTATGGCACAAGCAGAAGCATGGTCCTTTGTCTGATCTAGTTTACATTGTGCTAGGATTGCTAGAAACAAGCGACACCTGATTTATTTTAGCCAGGTGAATAAGTCAAACCCGTGCGTAAAGCTTCCTGGAAGGTACGTCGATCGACAACTCAGCAGTTGCATCGGTCGATGGGCTGAAAGGTGTATCGATCGACAATCCATAATTGGTATCAATCGACACTTTCTCAAGACCAACAAGTGGCATATGAGGTCTTAGATCCAACAAAGCTGATTGACTATTCTTTAAGTTTGAGTTGTAGAATATCCAACATACACTTAGTCTATATATCTCTATAATCATGATTGTCTAAATAGAAATTCTAAGTCTAACACCTTTCATATCTGTTTCAAAACCCCAATCAATCAACCGAGCAATTACTTTGCTTACCCCTGCTATTTACATTTAAACCATTCAACCTAGCTTAACCACATAACTACTAGATATTTTGTGTTCCTTAGCTCCCTGTCAATTCGATCCCTAGTACTACAACTTGACCTCTTATTTGAGAGAGTACAAATCACTCCTTAGGTAATTTGAGTGATATCAAATTTGGTGCCGTTTCCGGGGAGCTTCGATCGATCGCCTTTAGATCTTATTTTGTTAGGTTTAGTCTAGGTTTTTTGTTACAAGCAAGGAATTGATAAATTTTTTCTTGCCTGTCAGGTGCATGCCCAGTAGTACCAGAAGCAACAAGTAACAAACGCTGCTCTTTTCAGATCATGCATGTTTAGAACGCTCAATCCGCAAAAACAAAAAATGCACCGCATCGATCAACAACAACACTCGTTCGTCGACCGATACTCGCCTTCCACCGTCGACTGAGACTACTCTTCCGTCGACCGCCACTCCCCACCCGATATCGATCGACATTCCACATCGGACATCGATCGATACTGAGCTGCAAGACATGGTTGCGACTATAGTTCTAATTCAGGACGCGACTGGAAACCTGCATGACAAGGAGGGCCATCTGCGTAATGCAACAGGTTAGAAGATAGATGCTCATGGGGCTGTAATCCATGATACGGATGCTGATATTGCAGATGCTCAAGCTGTAGACGAGGCTATTAAACCGAGGACACTAGCTGATTACAACATGCATGATCAGTACTACGAGAACATATCTGCCACTCGTCGTCCAGCTATTCAGAGGCAATACTTTGAGTTGAAGCCTCAGAACTTTACACTTGTGGGAGAGACGCCCTACTGTGGATTATCACAAGAGCATCCTATGGACCATTTGGAGAGATTCGAGGATCTAGTTTCTGCTATTAAAGCCACTGGAGTCCCTGAGGACTACCTCTTTTGCAAACTCTTCAAGTACTCACTTCATGGAGAAGCTTCGCATGGCTCAAGCAGTTACCACCAGGATCTCTTACATCCTAGGCCGACATCAAGAACGCATTCGTGCGTAACTTCTTTGATGAGGCACGCACTGAAGACTTGAGAAGCAAGATTGCTACATTCACACAGGAGCCTATAGAGTCATTCAGAAGCTCCTGGATCAGATTCAAGTCATATCAGAGAGACTGTTCACACCATGGATTCAATGAAGTGCAGCTGCTTAGCACTTTCTGGTGAATACAACCAGAGTTCACTGTACCAGAAACCCTTCAGCAGAAACAGAGCTTATGGGAATTCTTTCAACCATAATCTACCACCACAGACTCGAGAGAGCAAGATAGAATCCATGCTTGATCAAGTTCTTTAGGGTCAGCAGAAGTTGATGGTGAACTTCAATGGAAAGATAGATGTTGTATACACAGAGCTGAACGCAAAGTTTGAGTCTTTGAACACACATGTGAGAAAATTGGAGACATAAGTGGTTCAGACAGGAGAGACTGTTAAAAGGCATGATGCCTTAATTAAGGGTAAATGAGATGAATCCCTGAAGCACAACGTGAATGCCATCATAGATGATGATTTCTGGCAAGTGGTAAAGGAATAGAAGCTTCAAGAAGGGGACTTTAGAGTCGAGAGCTCCATGAGTTTCGGCGATTCACACTGGTGTCGACCGACACCAAGAGATGAACATCGACCGATTGAGACAGACGAGTATCGATCGACATTTGATACTAAACATCAATCGACAGAGGAAGTTGCATCGTACGCCGCAGTAAGGATTCTATCTCACGAAGAGTTCGCAACTAAACACCCTCATCCACCCAAGCCCTTATGCATTAAGAAGTCGGACATCGATTGGCACCATGGCAAGCTACCGATGGATAGACAGACTCAACCGACGATCGACACAACTACTCCAGCGTCGATCGATGACCACCTCTAACATACCGAGTGCAGCTACCAAAGATAGATGTAGCACACCTGAATGCACTTAGAAACCCATCTAAAGCTTCATAAACTATTGTAGATAACTTCAGTCAACAACCTGAGGATGCACCATAGTCTATGCAAGTTGATCAAACTTCTGAGAGGAGAACCTTGATGAGAAGGAAGGAAAACGTTCTTAAGCATCTTAAGAGAGGAGTTAATGAGAAGGAGATGGATAGCTTCACTAAAAGGGTTCTCAGGATACATTTGGACAAGCTGTTTGAGGAAGCTTACTTTACCCACAGGTTGTGGATGTTCTTCAGAGAGACCAAGGAAACTGAGCTGGACATACGTAGGATCTTCAATCAGGTCAGAGAGAATATGAAGCAGTGGATTACACTGAAGAAGAAGAGTGATCCTGGGAAATTTGCAGTGCCATGTTTGTTGAAGGGCATTGAGTTTCCGTGTGTGCTGTGTGACACAAGTTCATCAGTCATCATACTACCCAAGGTAATGGCAGACCATCTTGGTCTGAAGATATTCACTTTTGTGGACTATTCTACGAGGAACTCATGAGAAATAATCAGAAATCTTGAGGCGCAGATTGGTAATGCACTAGTTCCAGTTAACTTCCATGTCATGGACAACAAGCTGAACATGAATCATTCTACTACTTGGGAGAGCTTTCATGGCTACTCTAGGAGCAGTTGCAACATGCAGACTAATTAGTTGTGTCTAATAAATCATAATGTCTACTATGATCCAGTCAGAATTGTCAAGCCATAGACGTCCAACACTGAAGTTGATACATGATTCATAGCAGCATGCTACTGCAAATTTGAAGCTGAATACGAGACAGAGTATGAAGCATCAATCGATAGCCGGACTCACACATCGATCGACAGTGCCATTCAGCCAACGATCGATAACCACCCCATGGAATCGATCGACATCATTCCTGCGAATGAGACTTTCGCTTTGCCAGTACACTGCTATCCGAGCTTTGGAGTTAACACCCAGCCACATACATCGATTGATTACCATCACGGTGACACGACTAGCAGACAAGGGGACTATTCTATTGGTAGTTGGGGCAGACGATAGCCATCATGAGATCTTTGCAATAGACACTAAATTACCTGAGATGCAATCTGATGAGTATGAAGAGGACTACCACAGAGAGAAAACTATTGAGTATTGTGGTTTTTCCATTGACGAAGAATGAGTTCTCCATACATCACATGCGGATACGCTCATCACACACCAGTTTCCTAGGTACAAGTAACTGATAATAAAGATTATGGTAATCTAAATCCGGATGAATTTGGTATTTTCAGGGATCCAGAAAAAGCACGAGCTATGAATGAACGCATTCTCAACATATCCAAGGAGGACATTGCTGAAGTCATTGCCATAAATGGGTCCAAAAACTTCTTAGACACGCAGAACAGAGTAGAGGATCTACCATCGATCGACGAAGGAGATGCACCATCGATCGACGGTCAGTCCAAATTCAGAAGAAGAGCGCTTCATCAGAATAGAAAAAGGAAACCTCGTTGGGAGAGTAGAGTTGAGTATGGTGTATACAGAGATGAGGATGGATTTGAACATGCTGAAGATGGTAGAATCATCCATGTGTCCAAGGAGGACATCCGAGCTATTCTATAGAGGGCCGAAATGGTCGGCCACATCTGCATTGCTCTACCTGAGTACGCAAAGGCACCCATACCAACAGTGCCAGAGCAAGAAACTTACAGCAAATCAAAGATTGATGAGTTGGTAGCAGAGATCTACATAGCTATGACGACGACAAATGATTATCATTCCAAGAGGTTCGATGCCGTCTAATACCCATTCTACAACAGTATAAGCTGGTTGACCACACGCACGGATGAGAAGATTCACAATCGACCGCCACTCGAATTCAACCATCGATCAACTCCCGCACCCGAACATTGATGGACGCTAGACTTGCATCATTCGAAGATAGGCTACAAGCATTCACCTACAGATTTGATGGTGTCTACTACCCGCTCCGTGACGACATAGATTCATTGACTACACACATGAACGCACTGCAGCAGGAGATGGACATGATTCAGAGACAGCTTGATTTTCAAGCAGAACAGACACCATCGATCGACAGACGTACTCGCCCATCGATCGACAATGACTATACACCATTACGAAGCAAGCTTGTAACCGAGAAGTTCTTACAGGATAAGCTTGATGAGATTGCTTTCTCTCAAGACTTGTTGATAGAAGATATCTATCATGAGTTGAAGGACATCTCATAATCAACACATGCCAGACTTAGAATGCACCAGCGCAGCATTGGTAATCTTTAGAATAGGATGCATGTCAATGAGGTTGATAAGGAGATACTGAAAAATTAGTGGACCAGAGGAGATGAGGCCATAAGAAGCTTCATTGGTATATGGTTCCAGATGAGCAAGGAAGATGTAGACACTTGTATCCCAACAGGTAGTCATCCACCTCCTTACTAGCCAGACACAACCTCCAAAGTCAAGCAAAATGACTATAACAAAGCGCTGAGTGGGAGGCAACCCACTATTAGGTTATTTATTTCAATTTTTATATTTAAAATTACTTATTTTCGCATTCAATTTATTGCAGTTCTAAAAAACAAAAAGAGACCCGGGGAGACTTAATGATCGACCGATGAGACCAAGTCGACATTGTTCAACAGCACGACATCAGCAATGATCGATAGACACTTTAGTGTGTCAATCGACATCGACATCAGCGATCAGGTATATCGTTCTCCTTTTTACATTATGTACTTCTGCTTTATGTTATCACCAAACTCCGACTAGATATACACTGGGGACAGTGTAATTTAAGTATGGGGAAGGTTTACTGATATTAATTTACTTATGAGTTTTATAAGTGTTTTCAAAAAGTTTTTATTGAGTCAAGAATGGGACAATGAACTTTTACAATTTTCCTTAATATTTAACCACTCTTTAGCACCATTTTAAGATTTATTGACTGCAGATTGTACTATAGATGCTAAAGTAGATCATCCTGCCAATTATTCACACTTGCTGAGATTGTTTGAAGGAACCAAAGCCGACCTCCAACCTAATTGAGCTCAACTTGCTTGTCTTAGGGATTGGTAAATATTGGATCGGAATCCTCATGCTAGTCTGGAAGGTATTAGACTTAGTGTCCCTGGTTTTCCCTCCACCTCTCTTTGGCATCCATATATATTTACAAAAGATTGAGATGATATCTTACGGTGTAGCGGGGTAGGAGTGTCTTTTGCGACCCCATTATTCTACTCTAATAGAATGATCACACATTGTTTGGAAGCGAGGGGTAGATACATTATCAAATTTCCCAATGTTTCCAAATTAGTCCAAATGACCCCACTATTTTGCCTACAACTTTATCCAGTAAAAAAAAAAGAAAAAAATCGGATTCAGAGAAGAGAGAAGAGGAACCAGAAAAGGGTTGCCTGTAGGTCCAGATACTTGCTTGAGTTGATTCCATGTGTCAGTGATCGATACTCTCAAGGTAAAGCCTACACTTTCATTTTATGTAAGAAATGAGGCCAGGAGAGGTTTAGTCAGACATGATTAGTTAAGTTGTTGAATGAATGGAATTGGTTGCTAAACTAGGATATTGCATATAAAGTATTTCTAAAGTTTAGATTGATTTGATGTGGTTTGCAATATTGTTGAGGTGATGATAGTGAGTTCTTAAATTGTGTGAGTCCATGCTATTTTCAACCACTTTTTGAGATATTGCTCGTTGTTTTGCTTGAGGACAAGCAAAAGAGTAAGTACGGGGGTGTTGATACATTATAGTTGTTTTGGAGTCTTTTTAGTATGTTTTCAGGTTTTCGAGTGATTTGGAAAAAGTGGTAATTTTGGTGCATTTTGGAGAAAAATGATAAAGACCCGTAGCTGACCATCGAACAGCCCAACGGTCGATGATTGAAGAAGATAATCGATCGACACACACTCTGTGTTGTCGATCGACAACGAAGCGCGCAAAGGTCAGATTTGATTCCAACTGACTTTAAGCCCAAGTCCCACAATAATTACCAAATTTCTCCTAACGAGTTTTAACCTAATATTTATGTGCTCTGCCATTGTTCTAGACAACACACGCTTTTTACACTTTCATACAGCAAAATACTTGAGAGTTTTAGGTTTGGAGAGAAGATCCAAGAACTCCTTCAGAGATTTGTGATAGGAACTCCAAGTTTTTCAACTCTATTCTATGTATGCAGTTTTCTTATTTTTTTGTTATGAATTGCTTAGGTATGTCTGAGTAGTTCTCTTTGTTAGATTTAGGGTTCAGATATTCATGAGGGATTAGCCCAAAATATAGAATTTCTTAGGATATCCATCAATTAAATTGTTATGTAATGCATGTGTTCTAGAGTAGCTAACTAGGACCTTGTCTATAAATATTAGGTCGCAAGCGGAAGCATGGTCCTTTGTCTGATCTAGTATACATTGTGCTAGGATTGCTAGAAACAATAGAAAGCTGATTTAGTTTAGCCTAGTGAACAAGTTAAACCTGTGCGTAAATCTTCCTGGAAGGTACTTCGATCGACAACTCAGTAGTTGCATCAATCGACGGGTTGAAAGGTGTATCAATCGACAATCCATAATTGGTATCAACCGACACTTTCTCAAGACCAACAAGCGAGAGCTGAGGTCTTAGATTTGACAATGGATAGTATAAAAATATAGAAGTTGATCTACTATTCTTTAAGTTTGAGTTCTAAAATATCCAACATACACTTAGTCTCTATATCTCTATAATCTTGATTGTCTGAATAGAAACTCTAAGTCTAGCGTTTTTCGTATCTATTTTAAAACCTCAATCAATCAACCGAACAATTACTTTGATCACCCATGCTATTTACATTTAAACCATTCGACCTAGCTTAGCCACATAACTACTAGATCTTTTGTGTACCTTAGCTCCCCGTGAATTTGACTCCTAAGTATTACAACATGACCTCTTATTTGAGAGAGTACAAATCACCCATTATGGTAATTTGAGTGATATCAAAAACCAAGCGGCCGTCGAGTTTACACCGCATAAAACCTATAAACCTAAGGGAGCAGATGACCAGTAAATGGCGTAAATACCCTTCATTAAACATAAACTTATAAAACAGGCGAAAATGCACACTGTCCGGTTTGAACTTATGATCATGCGCTTTCCAAAGTTGACTAAACCACTACGTCAAGTTCTTTTATTTTTTTCTCAATAGATAAATATATAATCTATAGCCTTAAATAACATAAAATACCCTAAAATAAATCTCTGATTAATCCATGTATATTCCCTAATTGTTTTCATTCAGCGCTAGGCGTAAACCGAGTGTACGAAGAACGCCTAACGAGTTTCCTAACAGGGGATTAAACCATTGTTTAAAGTTAGAGACTCAGTAGAAGATTAATTTATAACTCATACATATATTTTGGTTAGTATAACCAGTGTTCTTAAACTAACGTATGGTTAGTAATTTTGAATGCTCACTATCTTTTTTATTTCCCAAAATATATATTCTTAATATATATAAGCATAATATTTAACCTGTCAATATGCCTAATTTATACATCTCACATAAATTTATAAGATTGTAATCTTTCATTTGTAAAAAGAAAATCAAAAATATAAAAACATGTATGGTTAGTAATTTTGAATGCTCACTATCTTTTTTATTTCCACAAAATATATATTCTTAATATATATAAGCATAATATTTAACCGTCAATATGCCTAATTTATAACTCTCACATAAATTTATAAGTTTGTAATCTTTCATTTCCTAAAAGAAAATCAAAAATATAAAAACACGTATGGTTAGTAATTTTGAATGCTCACTATCTTTTTTATTTCCACAAAATATATATTCTTAATATATAGAAGCATCATATTTAACCGTCAATATCCCTAATTTATAACCCTCACATAAATTAATAAGATTGTAATCTTTCATTTCCAAAAATAAAATCAAAAATATAAAAACAAACATGTAATCTTATTGTATTTCATTGAATTCAAAATTAATTACAAACATTATAGTAGGTTTGTTATATTATACATCTGCGAAGGAAAGTGGAAACTAGACACACCCAACATACTTGAAAGAGTTATAATAGACTGTTTTCATAATTAAACCACTTTTAAAGCTGGAAACTCTATAAAGATAATTTATAACTGATACATATCTTACGGGCGGTTGATTTTACACTAAAACTATTTTATATTAAAAAATATTTTTATTTTATAAAAAAATGAAATTTATTTTATTTTAAAAGAATAAATATAATCTGTTTTTATTCTAAGATCATATTGTGAATTTTATTAAATTTTGTTGGTTTGAGTTGAAATACCAATAATATTTGTTTTTGTTAGAGAACACAAAATTATTAAATTTAAAATTAACCAAAATGTAATGATTTATATTTTTCTAATTATATAGTTGAATAAAATCTAAAGTCATAATAAATAATATTTTTTCTAAGAGTATCAGATTTTAATATTATTACAATAACTAATTTTTCACAATAATAAATTAATACAACCACCTCCAAGCAGCTAAATCAACTGAAAATCAAATGTAATGTGATAAAATTGTAAAGGTTATATTTTAAAGTAAAATATAAATAGATTCAATATTGTCATAAATAATAATTAGTATATAGTATGTAACAACAAATGATGTTTTATATTATATGTTTGCTTCAGTTTATATAAAATTTTCAGTTGATAATGAATTTTTGTTTAATTTTTAGTGTTCTGCTAATTATGTTTGGTAAATTATTTTATCATTTGTTGAACTTCTTTTATAAAAAAAAATTATTTGATGGAAATTTCACTCATGCTATTCAAAATTATTTTTATAGATTAATAATGTTACAAATGAATAAAGTAATACATCTCTAGCAGAATTTTACTTCAGTTTCATATCCTATCATATTAAATAATTTACTTTGAATAGGTTAGAGTGAACCAAACGTAATTTAATCAAAATAACTTAAATGTATAGTAAACATTAATAATTTAGAAATTAAAAAGAATCAAATCGGTGACAAAAAGAAAGGATGAACCAACTGCGTACAATTATTTTTTTGAAAATTGTTCTCTCTTCAAAGACTAAAACCAAAAGAAGTAACTAAATGCTTAAATTTTTTCAGTGTTGGCTGTAATAAATGAAAGTATATAATTCCTATCTAATCAAATATATCATTCTCAGTTTCCACATAGTAACAACGATAACATCATCACTACAAGAAAACAGCAAAGATTCTGAGGGAAAAAATCGTCGGA
>NW_013617423.1:213291-213535 GCF_000695525.1 Brassica oleracea var. oleracea | reverse complement strand
CGTTGAGTGACAATGTAGCCGAGGAATTCTCCCGAAGTGACACCGAATGTACACTTGGCCAGGTTAAGCTTCATCCCGTAGTCATTCAAGATCTTGAAGCAGTTGCGTAAGTTGTTTACGTGATCGTCGGCCTTGAGCGATTTGACTAACATGTTGTCGATGTACACCTCCATGGTGTTGCCTAGCTGACCAGCGAACATTCGGTTGACGAGTCGCTGATAAGTCGCGCCGGCATTCTTTACCC
>NW_013617423.1:212629-213240 GCF_000695525.1 Brassica oleracea var. oleracea | reverse complement strand
CGTCTTCTCGCGATCGTCGGGATGCATCAAGATCTGGTTGTATCCCGAGAAAGCGTCCATGAAGGTTAGGAGTTCGTTACCAACATTTGATTCGACGAGACGATCGATATGAGGGAGTGGGTAACTGTCCCTTGGGCACGCCTTGTTGAGGTCCGTGAAGTCGACGCATATGCGCCATTTGCCATTTTTCTTTTTGACGACAACCGGGTTAGCCAACCATCCGGGGTATCGGACTTCGGTTATGAAACCCGCGTCGAGGAGCCTGTCGACTTCTTCGTTTACGGCTTTAAATCGTTCTGGACCAAGTTTTCGTCGCTTCTGTCAGATGGGTTTGAATGTTGGATCGACGTGCAGTTCATGAGAGGTAACTGCGGGGTCGATTCCCTTCATGTCGGAAGTCTTCCAGGCGAACGTCGAGGCGTTGTCTTTGATGAAAGATATGATCCTTGAACATACGTCGTCGGACAGGTAGACGCCAACTTGGATGATTTTCGTCGGGTCGGATTCATCAATTGTGACTTCGCGAACTTCCTCCTTCTGAGGGTATATCTTGTTGACTGGTTTACTGACGGAGTTGACAAGGGAAGCTTGTTGTTGCATCTTTACAGTTA
>NW_013617423.1:210653-210888 GCF_000695525.1 Brassica oleracea var. oleracea | reverse complement strand
CCTTCTAGGGTTTCGACGAAGAGTTGGCAAAAGCCGGCGTCTTTGTCTTCGTCGGTCAGGTTTGCGCGTCGCATCGCAATCTTGAAAGATGTGACGTGAGTTGAAGGGTCAGAGAGACCTTTGAAGGTTGGAAGACGGAGTTTCTCCATCTTCTGTAGCCGCACGCCGGTGACCTTTTGCGTGAAAGGTGTACGAAGAGATTCCACGAGTACATGCGCGATTTGGGGCGCGGACG
>NW_013617423.1:210275-210541 GCF_000695525.1 Brassica oleracea var. oleracea | reverse complement strand
TGTCGTTACCGGCGCTTTGGTTATCGTTATCCCGCGTAGGTGCCAAGTCGGTGGTTCGATCTGTGGCGAACAGGTGTCGACGATAATGTGCCGTTGAAGCTTCGACGTTTGCAGCGAGAGGAGCAAGGATCTTTGCTATCGCCGTGATTTGGTCAACTGCCGCCTTCTGCGCCGCTTCTTGTAGGGCGAGGCGTGTCAGGATAGTTTCCATAGATACAGGATGAAGAAGTGGTGTAGGCGTAGGTGTCACCTCTGGAGCCGGTGTC
>NW_013617423.1:210040-210200 GCF_000695525.1 Brassica oleracea var. oleracea | reverse complement strand
CTCGAGAGCTTCGCGCTCCTCGCCTGACGAAGAACTGTCGTTGCCAATGACCATAGTTCTGACGTTACTTTGCTAGTGGCTCCACGGTGGGCGCCAACTGTTTAATCGGAAAACGGTAATAAATAAGATGTGGGTTTAAACAAAGACGTCTTATTAATGG
>NW_013617423.1:207405-208972 GCF_000695525.1 Brassica oleracea var. oleracea | reverse complement strand
CCCTTCCCTCGCAAGCCGTGTAGCATCTGCGACCAGAAGCTTCTGGGAGCGAGACAAATCGACTGTGTGGAGGAGACTAAGTCGACCCTGAGGAGCGTGAAGAGGGTTCTTCGGGCCAAGAACGCTACAGGCGTGACCTTCCTCATTCCTTCGAAGGAGCAAAGGCCTTGGTCTCCTCCGATCGGGTACCAGACAGTATACGAATCTTATTTCCAGGATGACACTCGCTGTTGGTTCCCCATCCCGCGACTGATCACCGCGTACGCTAGGCGGCGAGATATCGCGATTAGTCAGTTACTGAACGGCTCGCTGCGACTAGCCGTCACCTTATCAGTTCTAGCGGAGGAGATTGACATGCCGATGAGCGTCAGGTCGTTCGAGTAGATGACCTCGATAACTGATATGAAGGACGGAACCTACTCGGTGAAGATACGACCAAACTGCAATGTGTGCGCCGGTCGTCCAAACAAAACACAGAATTGGCGGCGTTCCTACTTCTTCATCAAGTCTGACGACTCGGCTTTCGAGGAGCCTCCTCGAGAGGACAATCGGGTCCTGTGGAACCGTTCTTGTGGTAGAATATCTAGTCGCGAGCTACGTCTGATTTTGTTGATCTTAACAGGACTTTCTTTTTGTTGTGCTCGCAGTTGGCCATCCCACGTCTCCAGTCTATTCTGAGGATTTCCTGAAGAGCGTTTGAGCCTTCGCTTTGCTTCGTATCTACCGTTGGGCCGAGATTACCGTCGAGAAGATTCGCGAGCTTAAGGACCGGATCGCTCGAAGTGCGTTCCCTCGCCGTTTCTGGTTATTTTTTATCTCAAAGTTTATTTGTCGCGCCCTGAATTTTCCGCCTTGTGTTTTCAGGAGAGTGGAGATCTGACCTTCCGACCGTTCTTCCTATTCGCACCAAGCGACTAGACATCTTCCCAAAGGATATCCAGAAGCAAATGTCCGAAGCAAAGAGGATGGGAACTCTTCCCGATTTGAGCGCGATATTAGCCGCCCAGCTGGGACTGGCCAGCGAGGAAGGACCTTCGACGACGGTTCCTCGCATTGGTGAGGTTCCCCCTTCTGGCGCTAGAAACGCGGGGAAGGGTAATAAAAGGAAGAGGGGCGGCTCGGGAGTCGAGAGGAGCGCTGAGGAGGCGAGCGACGTTCCTCTTTCTGGCGAACCCCAGAAGAAGAAGAAGAAGAAGAAGAAGAAGAGGACAGAGAATTCTGCTGGCGAGCAGTCGGAGAATCCCGAAGACCCGACTGAGAATGAGGAGGGTGATGTTCAAGAAGAAGAACTTCAACCCGAACAGGAGGCTTCTGAGGCTGAATGTTTTTTTTTTGTTTCGTTCTTTGACTTTTCCTTACAATTTTCATCTCCTCATTTGTTTAGGGGGATAGTGCGATGAACGTCGTGATCGACAAGTACGACACTGCCCTGAAGGGAGCTTTAGGCGAACTCGAGCTGGCTAAGAAGGAGTGCGCGGAGAAAGAGGAAGCTTCTGCTCGCCAGCTGAATGCGTCGAGGGCTGACGTCGAGAGGCTTAACGGGATGGTTGCTCGCATCATTGCTCGA
>NW_013617423.1:205737-206138 GCF_000695525.1 Brassica oleracea var. oleracea | reverse complement strand
GTGAGGACCAGGATGAACTTCTTTTGGCGAGATGTCGGCATTGGACCGATGAAGTCCATTCCCCATCGCATGAATGGGTATGGAGCAGTTAAGGTATGAAGGATCTGCGTTGGGCTGTGTAAGGTGGGAGCATGACGCTGGCATTTGTCGCACTTGCGCACGTATCTCTCGCAGTCGGCGTTCATGGTTGGCCAGTAGAATCCGAGATTCTTCACTTTTAATGCAAGAGCTCTTCCGCCCGAGTGATTGCCAGCTGCTCCTTCATGTGTTTCAGCCATGACTAGTCTCGTTTCTTCGCCGGAGATACATTTGAGTAGCACCTTCGTCGCGGTCCATCGGTGTAGTTCCCCGTCCATGACAACGTAGTGTGCACTACGTCGCTTCAGTCGCCGCGCGTCCCA
>NW_013617423.1:199497-204667 GCF_000695525.1 Brassica oleracea var. oleracea | reverse complement strand
TTGTGAGGTAGTGCTTGAGTTGATTGAACGCCTCTTCGCATTTTTCGTCCCAGACGAACCTCTTGTTGCCCCTTATTAGCTCGTAGAAGGGAAGACACTAATCGGTTGATCGCGAGATGAACATGTTAAGAGCTGCTATGCGTCCGGTTAGTCGCTGTATTTCGCGGCTGTTCTTTGGGCTTGGAAGATCGAGGATCGCCGAGATCTGCTTGGGGTTAGCCTCGATTCCTCGTTGAGTGACAATGTAGCCGAGGACTTCTCCCGAAGTGACACCGAAGGTACACTTGGCCGGGTTGAGCTTCATCCCGTAGTCATTCAAGATCTTGAAGCAGTCGCGTAAGTTGTATAGGTGATCGTCAGCCTTGAGCGATTTGACTAACATGTCGTCGCTGTACACCTCCATGGTGTTGCCTAGCTGACCAGCGAACATTCGGTTGACGAGTCGCTGATAAGTCGCGCCGGCATTCTTTAACCTGAAGGGCATCACCTTGTAGCAGTAGGTTCAAGCCGACTTTAAACCCAAGACTTCACCAAATTACAAGATTACCCCTGACGAGTTTTTAACCTAATAGATATATACTTGCCTAAGTGTTAGGAGGCGAGAGAGCTTTGAGCCACCTTTGTATTCTTATTTTCAGCAGAGAGTTTTTGGAGAGAAGATCATAGAGAGATTTGTGATCGGAACTCCATTGATTCATCTATTCTATTCTATGCAGTTTTTATTTATATTTTGTGTCATGAATTGCTTAGCTACGTCTGAGTAGTTTACTTGTTAGATTCAGGGTTCAAATAGGTTAGAGGGATTAGCCCCAACTATTGATTGCTAAGTTGTGGTATTCATTGATTGATTGTTCTTAATGCTGGTTCTAGATTAGCTACCTAGAATATTGAATCTAGGAATCTGCATGAGTCAAGCATCCTTGACCATCCAGTCCTGAACCTAATCTGTCATACTAGCCAACTGGAAAAATGCTACCGCTGAACTAGAAAGCTAGTGAGCATTATCAACTTACGCCTAAGGCTTAACTAGAAGCATCGATCGATACTGTCTTCTGACAATCGATCGATATTTGTGAAAAGTGTATCGATCGATATCCCTATAGGACCATCGATCGACACTTTCTTGTGATCAATATATGATAGTTTAGATCCAAGATCTAGTTAGTTAACCAGTGAAACATTCCCATCGCTGATCACTGTGTCTAAGGGGTTGAGCTCTAATATATCATGCGTGCAACTGATAGACATCAATAGGATTATAATCTACAACATCTGAATAGAAGCCCTGCCTCTAATACCTTTCCAAAAAGTTACACCTCCAAATCAACTTGTTAGTCGAGCAATAGACTTGCTCAATCAGGATTGCTATTTACATTTAAGCCATAAAACAACAAACACTTAGAATTAATAAATTACTAGATTTAATAGGTTCCCTAGCTCCTTGTCGATTCGATCCCTAAGTACTACAATTGAACCTCTTATTTGAGAGAGTAATTCACTACTTAAGGTAATTTGAGTGGTATCAGCCGGTGTCCTGCCTAGGGTCTGGAGGAATTCAATACCTGAGTATTTTTTCCCAACATGTCCAATCACAACCACAGAAACCTGCGGGTTCCAACGACGATCTCCGGATCTAACTAGAGAATCTCTGGATTTCTACGTCTCGGTCCCAGAACCTAGAGAGAAGACCTCCGGGTCCCAGACGCGATCTAAGGATCCAAGAGGAGCCCCTGCGTCTCCCTCTCCGATGATCCCCGGGTCCTCATGCAACCACCAGATCACAAGATCATTCTCCAGACTCCAAACAGTCCATATTATAGCTCGAAAACCTCTTGATTATTAGCCTATCTCCCCAGATCTGATCATTCAACCTACGAAAAAAGAGGGATTGTAGACTACAACGTCCCACCTCGAGCGAGAAACTGGAGAAAAACAATATTTTCCAAAAGAAAAAGCATGCAGGAGCGAAGTAACAACAAGGAGTAAAAGGGTAAAACACGAAGCATCATTATTCATAAAGTGATGGAGCAGGCAATAAAGATCCTTTATTCAAAAGAAAGCGACAAAAACCAAAGTCTCAAAAGATAAATCAGAAAGAAGGTCCCTCATAGAATCTCGCGACCCTATAACAGATCTCGGGGTTGCAACCTGGGAGAGATTCTCCAATCGATGGTTAAACCCTCCAGATAAGAACGGGTGACGCCGATACTCTTCTTCTGGATTCCAATGATCTACGCGCTTCTCCAGCCATTCCTTCATAAGCTTCCACCTAGCCGAAGCTCTCACTTGCTGAATTAGTAGGTCCCGGCAAGCCATCATGTCTTGCACCTGGCCACGGAGAAGGAGTGCCTCGCTAGCCAATCTCCGATGGGCATCTACTAGAAGGTCCCGGTTAGGCATAATCTCGGCGCTTGTTGACGAGATAGAAGATAGACCCCCAGCTGATAAAGCGGCCCTCGCTAGTCTTGGTTGAGGAGTATAAGAAAGACGCCGCCTCCGCGGTTTAACCTTCTGATACTCGTCATAAATAACCGATACCGGACACCTTACCGTGTTCCCCAGAAGCAAAAAGTGTATACATACATCATGAGAAACAAAACAAGATAGAGTCCTATCAGATAGAAGGGAAGGCTTACCCCAAACGCGACTATGATGCAAGGCCTCCCTGCTCACCAGAAAGGTCACCCAGCGGAATCGCCGGGGAATTCCCATTATAAGCTTTGCCACCGCTTCTCCAACGAAGGAAACCGGGTGAGACGTATCTGACAAATCAAGAGCTAAAACATCAGGATCAGGCTCCCGGAAGAATGGTAAAGTTCAAAACTCAGAAGAAAAACTCACCCACGGTACGCCAAGACGTAGGGTAACCCACTGGCTCCTGAATCTTCACGAACACGTACCGGCTGTTCCAACCATCCCCAAAGGGGTGATTACCTCTGAAACCGCTCGAAGGTTCCTCGACCAGAGGGGCACCGTCGCAGGATCGAAGATGGTAGAACCCATCTTTTTTTGCCAAAGGAGAAAAGTAATAAGAGAATAAAATCTCATGCACCCCGATAGAAACCCATGTAGTTCTCCAAGTACTTGGAGAGCCATTAAAGTCCTCTAGGTTAGGGGAGTAAGTTGAGATGGACAGAAACCGAAGAAAGATGACACTTCGTCTATAAGAGAAGAAATAACACCCCAGAAGCCTGCTTCCAGGTACGCTTCGTTGACAGTCACCTCACCCGCTCCGCCATCCGGAGCGCGTTCGAATCGGTTGGACTCCTCATCCCCACTGAAGGATGAATCAAGTACTTCCTCCTTATGTTAGCCAGATCCCCCTCTCGGATCTCAGAACGGGGGCCGTCATCAAGGAAACAAGAACGGAGCCTTCTCAGGGGCGCCATCGGAACCGCTTCACTATCAGCCTCCGTAACATTCCCCCAAGATGGAACGGGGGATGAGAAAGTGTCTGTGGGAACCGAAATTCGCACTGTCGATTTCCGTTTAAATAAGGAAAGTTAGGAAAACCCTAATTTTCCAGAGGTCCCGGATATCTGTTAAACCACACGCCAAGCAATCAGAACACGCAATTAAAGACGAAAAGAAATAAGAAATCGTAAAAGAGAGCAAAAGGAGTTTTATTCCGAATCCGCGTATGAGCGTTACAACAAGGTAGAAGCCTTGGCCACGAGAGCTAAATATGCCTAATTGCTCTAAGTGCTAAGTTTGCTCTGAAAAAGTTCCTCTCATGCCTCTCGCCTAGGACCCCTTATATACTGGCTCCAAGGTCGGTTTACGCCTTTCCTCTTCTGCCCTTAAGCCGCCATAGCATAAAAATGGAGATATTCCATTTTTTCCGATCTTCGTAATTATCTTCGAAATTATGTATTTATCCGCAGAAACTTGACATTTATCTTCCCCTGCAGACCAAGCGTAAACCGACGTGCGGTTTACGGGCTGTTGGTTAAGAAATCGCAAGTTGGGCCTCGAGTCGTGTCTTAGGTCCCTTTGGGCTGCCTTTCGACTCGAAGCGTTTATTACAGCTTCTTTTGATAAAGAGTGAATTTTCCGCGGTTTTTACGGTAAAGTTTGATTGATAACTTAGAAATACCAGGGAACGTGAGATGGGTTCGCTATGGTATTTGGGAGATAGCATCGAAGGGTAGACGAGAATGCACGGACTGATGTCGTATCGACGTTTCGGAAGAGCTCGGTCGCTACGTAGCGACCGAGCGGAATGGGCGTTTGGTCGCTATGTAGCGACTGAGCTTTGGCTTGAACTCGGTCGCTACGTAGCGACCGAGCGGAGCACGTGTTTGGTCGCTGCGTAACGATACTTCTCGAGCTCTTGTCCGATGATTCGCGTTTCTTCCGCAAAGGTTTTTCGTAAAGAAGAATCTATTTCGAAAAAATATTTGTCGGAGAAGTTTCCTACGTTTTTTCTTCTTCGGGGATTTGTTAACTTCATCGTAACCGTTTTCGACCCCAACAGTTAGCCCCCCAGCTCGTTAGAGTCGAGACTCTTGCGGGCGGTTTAACGATTTTGGCGAAGTTAGGCGTTTTGAACGAAGTTTACTTCAAATTCCGCGGAAGAGAATTCTCGACAAACTTTTATTTAAAAAATATAAAATTCAGAGTCCCCATTTCTATAAGTAGCGAGCTCTTGTCATTCATTTGCTTCACACATTTCCTTCTTCAAACCTTCAAAAACTCTCTAGCTCCAAATCTCTCTTTTTTTTTAACATGTCTTCTTCCCATGGTGACAAGCGAAGTTCCGATGTGGAGATGGGCAAGGCTACATCTCCGGCGCTGATTCCGACTTCTCCGGTTGAAGCGCCGGCTTGCGTTGCTAGCAAAGTTCCGAAGTGGAGATGGGCGAGGCCACCTCTCCGGCACTGATTCCGACTTCTCCGGTCGAAGCGCCAGTTTGCGTTGCCGACCATCTCTCCTTTCGAGAGAGATTAGTTCGTCGCCAAGCCGAGAAAGAACAGGTTCGAGCCGGCGCCGAGTTACCGTCCTCTTCTGCACTGGCCGTTGCTCTGGGTCATGGGACCGAGGGCGTAACCCCGCGAGATACGGGAACTCTCGCAGTCTCGATTGTTCCGGATGCTTCGGCTTTACCTGCTGGATCGTCCACAACTCCGATTCTCGTCGAAGATAAGGAGAGGGCCGCTGACTCTATGCC
>NW_013617423.1:197894-198961 GCF_000695525.1 Brassica oleracea var. oleracea | reverse complement strand
GTCAAGCGTTCTCACTCCGTGAAAGTGTCAAAACTTGAGATCGCGATAGGGGAGCTCGAGAGGGACCTCGGGAAGACGGCGAGTTCATTGCTCAAGGAGAAGAAAGCCAGGAAGGCCAAATCTTCGGAGGTTCGTCGTCTTCAGCGTCAGATTGAGAGCGATGCAGGATTAGTGAGCCGCAGGATTCGAGAGGCCAAGGACGCTCTTAGTTCTGAGTTCCAAGCTCGCTTAGCAAAGATCTCCGCCTTTCTGGGTTCTCTTGAGTGCATTTGGAACAGGGATTTAGCCTTGGCGACGATCGAGGGCGGGATGGCCGTGGTTCAGTCGTTCCAAAGTGAGACTCCTCCGACCTTAGAGGCCGAAGAGGCCCGACTGTCCGGCTTGAAGGAAGACTTGGCAGTCGTGGATGGAGATTTCGATCTCATCCTAGCTGACCTGAAATCTGCGTGCCTCCTTCCGACGTGTTCAGAAGGCCCTGAGGGGAAGGATCCGGTACTTGGGGGTGAAGCGGCTCCAGGTTTAGATGAAGCGATGGGTGAAGAGGGAGCGTGAGCTCTGAGGAGGACTTTGGTTAGATCTCTTGCGGGAGTTTTTTTTTTAT
The DNA here is from genome assembly GCF_000695525.1 of Brassica oleracea var. oleracea. Taxonomy (NCBI): domain Eukaryota; kingdom Viridiplantae; phylum Streptophyta; class Magnoliopsida; order Brassicales; family Brassicaceae; genus Brassica; species Brassica oleracea. The sequence goes on along the minus strand of NW_013617423.1, from coordinate 198,360 downwards.
GTTTGATGTTTCGGCCTTAAATGGCTTTATTTCGTATGTTGGGACTGGCCGTGTGTGGCTTTGAATCCCCGCCGCTCTGCGGCTTTTATGACAAGATGGTTGAATTGCATTTTTCATAAGCTTACGTATGGAGTGGAAGAAGGGTGATGAGTTGTTGTCTCATATCCTTTTTCCATGTGAAATGTTTTGTTTGAGATCTGTTTCGAGAGTTTTTCCGCTAGATATCGACTTCGCGGGATATCTGAAGATGCCGAATATAAACATAGAGGCATAGTTTTGGGATCTCGTATCTTTTGGATATCATGCCTTGAGATGTTAGAGACCAGTGCGCTAGGACGTTCGAGAGTTCGATGTGATCAGCACCGAACTTGGCGGCAAATGCCGTTGTTTAGAGTTTTTGCGCAAGATATGTGTTAAGATGTTCATCATTTTTTGACGGAGTGTCCATTTTCGTCGTTCGGAAGAT
>NW_013617423.1:196699-197827 GCF_000695525.1 Brassica oleracea var. oleracea | reverse complement strand
GCTGATTTATTTTCGAAATTCGAAAATGTTTTCGCGGATAAAAGATAATTTGCTTGGTTGAGATATGTCGGAAACATCGAAGGCGTGGTCGGATATTTCCGAGTTTGAGAGTATACGAGTATACGTATCCACTCCCTCCCTTTTTGATGAGGGGGGACAGCTGAATCTGCCTTTTGACAAACTGCCTACGTACTCCTTATGGAGATCAAGCCGTCTCGTAGTTCGGTCATTGCGAGTTTGTCAGTGATAGTATTTTTTGAGATGCATCGCGTTCCAGGTCCTTGGAATTTTTATGCCTTGCATGTTGGCAATTTCATAGGAGCCTGGTCGGACGATGTTTTCGATTTTATAGGGTCCTTCCCAGTTTGCTCCGAGTTTTCGCGCGTTTCGTTCAGCGGTGTTTTGGAAGACTTTGCGAAGGACTAGATCTCCCTGATTAAATCTGCGATTCCGTACGTTGGAATTGTAATACTTCGCGGCTGCTTGTTGGTAATTTTTGATCCGGATGAGCATTCGATCCCGGCGCTCGTTAATAAGATCGAGGTCGTCGAGGAGCATTGCGTTGTTGAGCTCCTCTCGTTTGGGAAGCAATCTTCTCCGAACACCGGGGAACTCTACTTCCGCAGGAATCATGCATTCCGTTCCGTACACCAGAGCGAAAGGGGTTTCTCCTGTTGCTCGCCTCGGGGTGGTACGGTGGGACCAGAGGACTCCCTCGAGTTCGTCGGCCCACCTGCCTTTTTTGGCCTCAGCGTTTCTTCAGTCCGTCGAGAATGGTTTTATTAATCGTTTCAGCTGGTCTGTTACACTGCGGATACCTGGGCGTCGATTTGTTAAGTCGTATCTTCCATTTTTCGCAGAACGCCTCGAACCGGGTGGAGATAAACTGAGATCCGTTATCGGTTACGATTTCGTAAGGAACTCCATGCCTGCAGATGATGTTTTTCCATACGAAACTTTCGACTTGGACATCTTTTATACTTGCGTACGAATCTGACTCTACCCATTTTGAAAAGAAATCGGTGAGTACTAAAAGGAAACGCTTTTGCTTTGAATTATGAAGGGGACCGACGATGTCCATGGCCCAGCGCATAAAAGGATAGGGCGATGTGATGGAGGAGAGAACTT
>NW_013617423.1:179204-196584 GCF_000695525.1 Brassica oleracea var. oleracea | reverse complement strand
TTTAAGTCCTGGATCAGAACTTGATGCTAAGGCCGCGAGAGCATCTGCCTGGATGTTTTCGGAACGAGGAATTCGCGTGAGGGCAAAACAGTCAAACGTTTGAGCTAGTTTTCGGACCAGTTTAAGGTACGCATCCATCCGTTCGTCCCTGGCTTCATACTCTCCGCTGTACTGACTTGCCACTAACTGGGAATCGCAATAAGCTTGGATGTTTCGTAACTTCAAGCCGTAAGCCAAACGCAGTCCTGCGACGAGTGCTTCGTATTCGGCTTCGTTGTTTGAGGCGTGAAATTCCAGCCTAAACGATTGCTCTAAGATCTCGTTCGTTGGAGATGTGAGGCGAATTCCGATGCCTGATCCCTGCTTGGACGAGGATCCGTCGACGTGAAGGAGCCAAGTGGAATTTGGTTCCTCGTTGGTTATGGTCTCTGTCGGTAATTTGTTCAAGAAGTCCGCAGGCACTTGTGACTTTGCGCTTGTTCTTGGTCGGTACTCGATATCGTATTCGCTAAGTTCTACCGCCCACTTGGCTAATCGGCCCGATTGACGCGGGCTGTGCAGGGTTGTTCGTAGGGGAAAAGTCGTGAGGACGACGATCGTGTGGGATTGGAAATATGGTCTTAGTTTTCGGGTCGATGTTACGACCGCGCATGCCAATTTTTCCATCAACAGGTATCTAGATTCGGCATCCAGCAAGGTTTTGCTGATATAGAAAATGGGTTTCTGTTCGCCGCGTTCTTCTCTGATTAGCACGCCGCTCACAGCTGTTGCTGATACGGCGATGTACAAGAACAAAGGTTCCCCTTCCACTGGTTTTGCGAGGACTGGGGGGAAGCCAAATACCGCTTCAGCTGTTGGAAAGCGTTTTCGCATTCTTCCGACCATTCGAATTTTTATTTCCCCGTAAGGCATCGTAGAAAAGCAGGCGCTTGTCTGTCGATCGCGAAATAAAACGGTTAAGTGCCGCGACTCTGCCGGTCAACCTCTGAACTTCCCGCTTATTCTTCGGCGAAGCCATCTCGATCAGTGTGTTGATCTGTTTTGGATTAGCCTCGATGCCACGGAATGTGACTAGGTAGCCGGGGAATTCCCCTGATGCCACGGCGAATCTGCATTTTGTCTGGTTGAGCTTCATGTTATGCGAATTTAACTGGGCGAAACATTCCTCGAGATGTGATACGTGATGCTTTGCTTGGAGGGATTTGACGAGCATGTCGTCGATATAAACCTCCATCATTTTACCGAGTTGTTGATAGAACATACGGTTCACGAGTCGTTGGTAAGTTACGCCAGCGTTTTTGAGGCCGAAGGGCATTACCCTGTAGCAATAGGTTCCGCGATCGGTAATGAACGTAGTTTTTTCGCGATCGTCTGGGTTCATCATAATCTGGTTGTAACCTGAGAAGGCGTCCATGAAAGACAGAAGTTCGTTTCCTGCCGTTGCTTCTACCAATCGATCGATGTGTGGCAGGGGAAACTATCTTTTGGACAGGCCTTGTTTAGGGAGGTAAAATCCACCCAAACTCGCCATTTTCCGTTTTTCTTTTTGACTACTATGGGGTTGGCAAGCCAGTCTGGATACCTCACTTCTGTTATTGACCCGACTTTAAGCAATTTTTCGACCTTGTCGTTGACCGCGGAAGCTCGTTCAGGTCCTAGCTTCCGCCTTTTGTGTTTGACGGGCTTGAAAGTCGGATTTATATTTAATTCGTGACACGTTATGTCAATGTCAATCCCTGGCATATCTTCTGTGGCCCATGCAAAAGTATTGAGGTTCTTTTTTAGACAGGTTACGAGATCTGTCCTCAAGGGCTCGCGGAGATTGGCTCCAATTTTGACGCATCGTTCCGGAGATGCTTCGTCGAGACAGACCGTGACCACAGGCTCGCAAGTTGGTTCACGTTTTTCCTCTAGGGCCGTGATGTTACGAGACTGCCAGTAGAGTTCAGCCGAATCTTGACTTCGCGAACCTTGGTCGGAGACCTTTTTCTCCGTTTTTCTAGGAACGGTCTTGAGGTCTGGTCTTTTTCGTTTTTTTTCTGCGGCGTAACACACCTGTGATACTCTTGGGTTTCCCCATATTACTTCGATTCCGTTAGGGGTTGGAAACTTGAGGCAAAGATGATACGTGGATGGGATGGCACGCATGGCGTTCAACCATGGCGTTCCCATGATAACGTTGTAAGATGCAGGACGGTCAACAACTAGAAACTCTGTGACTCTTGTCACGGTTCCAGCTTTGACTGCGAGATTAATCGATCCGTAGGCCATTGTCGTTTCTCCCGAAAGTCCCAGTAGTGGGCTAGGGTATTTCGCGATTTCGAGTTGATCGATGCCCATTTTCTCGAGAGTATCTTTGAAGATGATATCGGCCGAACTTTCGGTGTCGATTAGCACCCTTGCGACGTCGATATCTCGGATCATCAGTTCGATAAAAAGGAGATCATTTCGAGGTTTGGTTCAATCGTTGCTCCCCCCTTGAACGAGATGACGTTCGCGCATGTTATATTGTAAACTGCGATTTTGTCTTTCATATTTCCAGACATTGTTTTGATCAAGCGTTTTTTTGCGGCTATGAGTTAGAGTAATCCGTCGCCCCCCTTCTTCTAGCTCCAAACTGTGGGAACCGAAATTCGCACTGTCGATTTTCATTTCAATAAGGAAAGTTAGGAAAACCTTAATTTCCCAGAGATCCTGGATATCTGTTAAACCACACGCCAAGCAATCAGAACACGCAATTAAAGACGAAAAGAAATAAGAAATCGTAAAAGAGAGCAAAAGGAGTTTTATTCCGAATCCGCGTATGAGCGTTACAATAAGGTAGAAGCCTTGGCCACTACAACAAGGTATAAGCCTGGGCTCGAGAGCTGTCGGCGAGATTCCTAGTTCTAACAACCTAAGACTGCAAAACCTAGTTGAGTCGCAGCTCGAAATAACAAAAACGGAAAGTTGCCTATTTGGTCTAAGTGCTAAGTTTTCTCTGAAAAAGTCCTCTGATGCCTCTCGCCTAGGACCCCTTATATACTGGCTCCAAGGTCGGTTTACGCCTTTCCTCTTCTGCCCTTAAGCCGCCATAGCATAAAAATGGAGATATTCTATTTTTTCCGATCTTCGTAATTATCTTCGAAATTTCGTATTTATCAGCGGAAACTTGACATTTATCTTCCCCTGCAGACCAAGAAATCGCAAGTTGGGCCTCGAGTCGTGTCTTAGGTCCCTTTGGGCCGTCTTTCGACTCGAAGCGTTTATTACGGCTTCTTTCGATAAAGAATGAACTTTCCGCGGTTTTTACGGTAAAGTTTAATTGATAACTTTGAAATGGCGGGGAACGTGAGATGGGTTCGTTACGGTATTAGTGAGATAGCATCGAAGGGTAGACGAGAATGCACGGACTGATGTCGTATCGACGTCACAGACCAAACATCCATTTCGCTCGGTCGCTACGTAGCGACCAAGCTCCGGCTCGAGCTCGGTCCCGAGCTTCTGCTCGAGCTCGGTCGCTACGTAGCGACCGAGCGAAATGGGTGTTTGGTTGCTATGTAACGACTGAGCTTTGGCTCGAACTCGGTCGCTACGTAGCGACCGAGCGGAGCACTCGTTTGGTCGCTGCGTAACGATCCTTCTCGAGCTCTTGTCCGATGATTAGCGTTTCTTCCGCAAAGGTTTTTCGTAAAGAAGAATCTATTTCGAAAAAGTATTTGTCGGAGAAGTTTCCTACGTTTTTTCTTCTTCGGGGATTTGTTAACTTCGTCGTAACCGTTTTCGACCCCAACAGTGTCGGTGAAAGGACGACGCGGACTTGAACGATGACCCATGATTGAGGACTGAAACGAGAGCGGCTCGGGATTCATCTTTCTCAGCGAAAGAATCAGCGCTAGAGTTGGGTTGAGGCCAGCTAGAAACTATCGTGAATCTCTATTTATATCTGGGCCGTTCCCTTTTCCGCGGGATCAGAAAAGGAAATAAGGATGTTTCCAAATATCCTAAAGAATCCCTGAATTAAAGAATGAACGGCGAAAAGGAAACCCGATCTCTGCAGAAAAAGGGAAAATGCTTCCTACAAAAAGGAACGCGCTCGCTTTTGGAGGAATAAAAGAGAATCTAGTAAGATCAACCGTACGGGCCCCACCCCCGGTCTATCCTCTGCACATTCGTGCATGAAGCTCCTCCTCATGGAACGTCAGAGCTCCAGGATCCATCGTCTCCAAGACACCATCAGAAGCCCATAGCTCCCCATCTTCGACAAGAATCAGCGGTCCAAGTAGCACCAGACCCCGGTCTGATATAGGGGAAACTGATCATCCCCCGGGTTCAGAATACGGTTCCGACCTGAGTGGACCCTGGGATCGCGGGATTACTGGAGCGATGTCCTGCCTGAGGGAAGCCTGTTGAGAATGAGCAACTCCGGTTGACTTGAGTGCACAGGTTATTCCTCGAGTTCGATGACGAAATCGAGCAATAAGATGCAAACTGTTGGGGAAAAATACTCAGGTATTGAATTCCTCCCGACCCCAGGCAGGACAACAGCCTCTGGATCCCCGCTGGAAGGAACCCCGGTTCCCAGGATCCCTGCTAGAAGGAACCCCGGTTCCCCGCTGTGGAGTTTTCCGGGTCTGGTCCCAGGATCACCCCCTTCCTCCGGAAAATGGAAAACTTCTGATAAGGAGAACCTTCCATGTTTCCGAATATGGAAGAGTTTAACCTACTCCAACCGACTATGGCCCGCCTTAGGAAGACTATATAAAGGGAACCTAAACCCTGAAGCAAGGGATCGACACTTCAAGGCTTATAGATTATAGCTAGGAAGCTAGAACAAGGATTGATACAAAAATCATTGTAGTTCCGGCTTGTTCCATCTAATAAAAAATCTCTTCAAGTCTACTTCTCACTAATACTCACGAAATTAATACATATACCAGCCTTGTCGATCGTTCCGTGGTACTCACAAAGATCCTACACAAAAATTCCCTAACAGTGAGTACCACGGAACGATGGACAAGCCTGGTGTTTGTATTAATTTCGTGAGTATTAGAGAGAAATAGACTTGAAGTGATGTTTTATTAGATAGAACATGTCGGAACTACAATGATTTGAGTATCAACCCTAGTTCAAGCCGGCTAGCTATAATCTCTAAGTCTTGAAGTGTCGATCCTTTGCTTTAGGATTTAGGTTCCGCTTATATAGTCTTCCTAAGGCAGACCTTAGTCGGTTGGAGTAGGTTAAACTCATCCATATTCGGAAATATGGAAGGTTTTTCTTATCGGAAATTTTCCATTTCCTCGAGGAAGGGGGCGATCCTGGGACTGGACCCGGAAAATTCCATAGCGGGGAACCGGGGTTCCTTATAGCGGGGATCCTGGGAACCGGGGTTCCTTCCAGCGGGGATCCAAAGACCGGTGTCCTACCTGGGGTCTGGAGGAAGTCAATACCTTAGTATTTTCCCCAACAGTTTGCCCCTTATTGCTCGATTTCGTCCTAAGACTCGGGGAATAACCTGTCCACTCAAGTCAACCGGCGTTGCTTATTCTCAGCAGGCTTCCCTTAGGCAGGACATCGCTCCAGTAATCCCGCAATCCCGGGTTCCACTCAGGTCGGTACCGTATTCTGAACCCGGGGGATGATCAGTTTTCCCTACGTCAGACCGGGGTCTGGTGCTATTTGGACCGCTGATTCTTGTCTTGGAGACGATGGAGCCTGGAGATCTGACGTTTCCTGAGGAGGAACTGGTGTAGGAGAAGGTCCTAATGCTTGTGTGAACAGGAGGTTCCTGATGGAGTTCGGGATCTCCTAAGAATACCATTTCTTGCGACGGAGTCACTCGCGCCAATTGTCGTTTGATTCTGAAGATCTTGTTTCCTTAAATGTAGGAGATTGTCTAAGACCGCAACTCTGTTACCGTAGGAAAGATTTCAAATTTTGAATCTTCCCCAAAATCTGAAAGTTAATAGGCTCGCGGCTTCTTCGGGAATTTTCCCAACGGCTCCCTCTTTATAGGCTTTCCATTTCTTCTTTCCTTTCTTATTTCTTGCTCTTTCATCGTCGGCACCTTGAGCTCAGGTAACTCTTTCTTTTACCTTTCTTCTAGTTCTTCGGGTTTTTGTTAGATAGATCGGACCTCTCGTTAGGTTTCCTCGGATTTTAGCTTTCTCATTTCCGCGACCCGTTGGATAGGAAACATCAGCATCATGTCTAAGCGATCCTCTTCTTCTGTTCCCACGATGGCCGATAGGGCTAGGTTGAAGAGAAGGATGGAATCTCTGGTTTCTCGATCGGACAGCTCGTCGGAGGCGGGTGAAGGATCTGATTGCGACCTGATGGCCCCCTTGCCTCTATCTTGTGTTTATGCGGCTCCTCCATTAGTGGGTCCTGGCTCGTCAGTCGGTGAGGATGAGCTGGCGGAGTAGTGGAGTAGGTATTCACTTCCTTATTCAATTGTCCTCCGAGTTTCCACCCCAGAAGAGCGCGCTTCCAGCTACATCCCGGGGGAAATTGCTGTTTACGAAGCTTCCTTCGACTCCGGCCTTAGGGGAACGATTCCTGCTCTGATTGCTGGTTTGTGCAATCTTTTCGAGATCTCACCCTCGCAACTGGATCCCTCTGCTTGGAGAATCCTCATAGCTATCCAAAACTTAGGCGATTTGGAGTATCTCTCCCTTGGTATCAATGGGGTCCTATTCGCGTATCACCTGGCTCCCCTTAACGGAGGAGAGGGGCTATTGCCGATTGTGGAGGAGCTTCCAAAGAGTGACCGGAAAGGACCGGTTTTTAATAAAAAAAATGGCAGGAGAGATATGCTTTTATGGCGTTCCCAGGATCCTCTCATCGATGGAATTTTATAGGTAGGAGTCGTTTAATCCTTTTGTTGAGCCGCACTTTTGATCTTGTGTGTTCTTGTTCTGCAGCCGGAACTCATCCTGCTCCTTCGGAAGGGGAGAAATCTGTTCTCCGGGCGCGGCAGCTTCCTGCGTATCGACGTCAGGTGCATTTCTTGATCAGCGAGACAAGGCTGCGACGTAGTAGCCTTTGGATTAAGTGTCTCCTTCCCCTATCCTCTTTCCTCTCATAATGCCTGACGATTAATTCTATTTAGGAGACATGTCGGGAGGCGTTACCAGTGATCCTTTTGCAGCCTATTAAGAAGCGACGAAGGTGTTGTCTGCGAAGAAAGGGTCCAGTAGTAGGAGTGCATCTGGAGATGAGGTGATTATTACTGGCAGCCATCGTTCACCAGTGGTTAAGTTGGAGCCTTCTCCTTCTCTTCTGGGAAAGAGACCCAAAAGTGGTGGCGTGACGACTCGATCAACACACCAGTCGGCTGACATAGCTCGTTCTGCAGGGAGTTTAGCTACGACTTTATCCAACCTGAACTTGAACATATTTCCTCAGGATGGCACTGTCATGCCTATAGGAGATTCCTCAGAGGTGGTCTAGGTTCTTCAAGGAGGGCTTTGTTGGGGAAAAATACTCAGGTATTGAATTCCTCAGGACCCCAGGCAGGATACCGGCCTCTGGATCCCCGCTTGAAGGAATCCCGGTTCCCAGGATCCCCGCTAGAAGGAACCCCGGTTCTCCGCTGTGGAGTTTTCCGGGTCTGGTCCCAGGATCACCCCCTTCTTCCGGGAAATGGAAAACTTTCGATAAGGAGAACCTTCCATATTTCCGAATATGGAATAGTTTAACCTACTCCAACTGACTAAGGCCCGCCTTAGGAAGACTATATAAAGGGAACCTAAACCCTAAAGCAAGGGATGGACACTTCAAGACTTAGAGACTAGGGCTAGACTGCTAGAATTAGGGTTTTTACTCAAATCATTGTAATCCTAGTTTGTCTACTCAATAAAACGTTACTTCAAGACTTTATCTCTCAGATATCTCTCTAAATCAATACGAAACCAGCCTTGTCCATCGTTTCGTGGTACTTGATACCACTCAAATTACCCTAAGGAGTGAATTACTCTCTCAAATAAGAGGTTCAATTGTAGTACTTAGGGATCGAATCCACAAAGAGCTAGGAAACCTATTAAATCTAGTAATTTATTAATTCTAAGTGTTTGTTGTTTTATGGTTTAAATGTAAATAGCAATCCTAATTGAGCAAGTCTATTGCTCGACTAAAAGATGATTTGGGGTGTAACTTATTGGAGATATATATTAGATGCAGGGTTTCCATTCAAGTGTTGGAGATTATAATCCTATAGATGCCTATCAGTTTCATGCATGATATATTAGAGCTCAACCCCTTGAACACAGTGATCAGCGATGGCAATGTTCACTGGTTAACTAACTAGATCTTGGATCTCAACTCTCGTTTATTTACCACAAGAAAGTGTCGATGGATGGTCCTATAGGGATATCGATCGATACAGCTTTCGCAAGATCGATCGATTCTCAGAAGACAGTATCGATCGATGCTTCTAGTTAAGCCTTAGGCGGAAGGTGATAATGCTCACTAGCTTTCTAGTTCAGCGGTAGCCTTTTTCCTGTTGTCTAGTATGACAGATTAGGTTCAGGACTGGATGGTCCAAGATGCTTGACTCATGCAGATTCCTAGGTTCAATATTCTAGTTAACTAATCTAGAACAAGCATTAAGAACAATCAATCAATGAATACCACAACTTAGCAATCTATAGTTTGGGCTAATCCATCTAACCTATTTGAACCCTGAATCTAACAGGTAAAGTACTCAGACATAGCTAAGCAATTCATGACACAAAATATAAATAAAAACTGCATAGAATAGGAATACAAATGTGGCCAAAAGCTCTCTTGCCTCCTAACACTTAGGCAAGTATATATCTATTAGGTTTAAAACTCGTCAGGTGTAATCTTGTAATTTGGTGAAGTCTTGGGTTTAAAGTCGGCTGGAACCAAGTCGTGCTTCCGCTTCTCGACATCGATTGATGGTACAGGATGTACATCGATCGATCATAATCTTCAATCGTTGAGGCTTCTGTTCTGTATCGATCGACGACACTGGATGTGCATCGATCGATTGTGTCTTCTTCGTATCGACCTCTAATAGTCAGCTCGGATGAATACTCATTTAAGCTCCTTAATGCTCCATAATCATCACTTTACTCCAAGATACTTCTGAACCTGAAAAAAACATACCTAATAGAATAGAATATATAGTATATAGATAGTAAAATACTCATATACCATGGGTAAAAATTGGTCAAATCCATGGTATAACAACTCCCCCAGACTTACCCTTTTGCTTGTGCTCAAGCAAAACAAACATGCAGTCTCTCTGAAAGAGGTTTGAAAACAGCAGGGACTTATAGATATAAAACATAGAAATCATCACCTCTACAATTTCGCAAACCACATCTAAAAAGAAAAGCACATTATGCAATATCCTAGCTTAGCAACCAAATTCAACTAGTCTACAACTTAGCAAATCTTGTCTGACATTCCCCTCTACTAACCTCATTTCTTAGCTTAAATATAAAAGTGCATGCTTTACCTTGGGAGTATCGATCACAAGATGCAAAAATTTCAGACAAGTATCTGGAGGTGCAGGTAAAAGTTAGTTCCTAATTTCTCTCTCTCTAATTTCTCTCTTGAGTCAAGGTCTGTGTTTTATTGCAGGATCATTGACCAAGATTGGACAGGCTTCCATGAATAAAGACTTAATGGTGGTTGCCACCAAGCCCTGTTCACTTCTTTTTGACCTATATCCAAGAATTCTTTGTGAAGCGAGCCTTGAAGATTGCCTCCTCCAAGTCCCGTTCGAATTCTTTATTTGGAATCTTTATTAAGCAAGCCTTAATGGTTTTAGCCACCAAGTCCTATTCAGATTCCTCCTAACTAAATCCTAAATCCTATTTAAATAATAATTTTCGGATTTTTGTTTTTTAATAAAAACTAACTACTCTATGGTCGAAATAAAGAGAGAAAATTATGATAAATAAATATACATACGGCTTTACCTTCCAGACTTGTCTGAAGAATCCGATCCCATGTATACCAAGACAAGCGATTGTGTCAGGTTTAGTGTTGGAGGTCAGCTTTGGTTCCTTCAAACAATCAAGGCAAGTGTGTATAGTTGACAGGTTGATCCACTTTAGCATCTTAGTACTATCTGCAATCAGTAAATCTAAAATGGTGCTAAAGAGGGGTTAGATATTCAAGTAATAAAATCATAGTCCCTTTCACATAGCTAAGCATAATTTATAAAAAATCTTTTTATAAGAATCTGAATAAATCATATCAGTAAGCCTGCCCCCATACTTAAATTACACTGTCCCAGTGTAAAAAACAGTCGGAGTTATGGTGGAAATAAATCATAAGTACAAATGTAACAAGTTAGGAAGATAAACCTGACCGGAGTGGTAATCGATCGATGTGCATAGGTATGCATCGATCGTCGTGTGTGATCATCTGTCGATCGATGTCGACGTGTCGTCCACGGTCGATATGTTGGTAATCATCCTACTTGGGTCTTGCAATTAATCTGAAAGAATAAAAACGAAAGTAAATACTAATAACTAGGAAAACCAATTAAAATTACCTAATTGTGGGTTGTCTCCCACTCATCGCTTTGTTATAGTCATTTAGCTTGACTTTGGAGGTATGTGGCTAGTTGGTGGAAAAACAGCTACTTGGTGGGAAACAAGCATCCACTTCATCTCTGCACATTATGTACCAAGCTGCAATGAAACTTCTTGTGGCCTCATCATTTCTGGTCCATCTCTCATCCATCTTTTGTACTGCATTTGAGATGTTCTGTAGCCTTTCTAGGATGTCTTCAATGCTGAACTGATACCAGCTTAACTTGCTGTAGGCGTATTCTGATAGCTCGTTCAGTTGCTCCTGGATTGACTCCATGTGTTGTGGTATCAGCTGCGCGTCGTCTGGTGTAGACGTGGTATCGATCGATGCGACCAAGTGTCTATCGATCGTTTCTAGTGCTTTACTGTCGATCGATTTGGAGTGTGCTCTGTCGATCGATGCTGATATCTGGTGTTGAGATGCGAGTTGTCTCTAAATGGCGTTGACTTCCACTGAATTTGACGTCGAATGGAATTTAGATGCCATACATCGCTTCTCAAGTCGGTCCTCCAAGGTGTCTATAGCTGTGTAAAGCTTTGATGTGATCTGATCAACATCTGCTGCTGTGTAGGGAAGATGTTCTGTAGGTTTCTTGCCGTCGAGCGATGTCCTTGGGAACCAATCGATCGATGTTGAACCTTCTTCCTGAAAGTTATGTTGATCATTAAGCTTACCAATGTCCTTCTGGACATTCATCATCTGTGTAGACAAGGTGTCCAAGTATCGCATGATAGGTGAGGTGAAACGGTCGTGCATATCCTCATAAGATTTTAACCTATCCTCCAATGCTGCGAACCTTGTGTCGATCGATGTGATGTTGCAGATATCGATCGATGTGACTGGTTGTGCATCATTCATGCGAATAGTGTGTAGTTCTTGCTGTAGCAGATCAATCCTCGTGCTCAACCAGTCCACGTTGTTGTTGAGAGGGTTGTATACGTCGTTAATCCTCGTGTTGATGTATGCGATCTCACATTCATCCTTCTTCTCTGCCAAGCTTTTCGGTTCTGTAGGAATCTGGGATGTCTGTGGCTTGACATCGATCGATGTTGATTTGTTGGCGTCGATCGATGGTGATGTCGTAGCTTCCTTCTCAAGGTTGTGCTGCATACTCTCAATCTCTGCCATACATTTGAAACGCTCATTGTAACCTCTATCCAAAGGCTGATAAGTGTCATCTACCAATGTCTTGAGTTCATCTCCAAGCTTTTCCTGAGTTCAATAAATACCAGTAACCATCTCATTTATCTCATCCTTAGTGTAGATCTCTGGTGTCAGATTTTTAGGTTTGAAGGAAGTGGCATGTGCTGGAAGAAATCTGTGACTCTCTCCAAATAGGGATGCTCTCTCCAGAATTTTCCTGATGTCATCCTTGGTAACAGGAATCATATCACCAGCTGCGCTTCTTGCACGTCCAGACTCATCTCTGTAGACACCATATTCGTCCTTCTGTTCCCATCTGAACTTTCTGGCCCCATGGCTATCATAAGCGCGATGTCCACATTTGTAACGTCTATCGATCGATGGTGAATGTGCCCTATCAATCGACGTTGGTGTTACCCTGTCGAACGATGTAGAATCAACCTTGTCGATCGATGCTTGGCCAACAGGTCTGCACGATTGGTCCTGTTGTGTTTGCTCTTAGATTTCCGTCTGGAACAGTTGGATTGTTGTCTGGGATGCTGCGTTGCTGCGTAAACAAGTTGTCTACTCCATTGGCCAGCTGAAAAATATATGCTATGTCCTCTCTAGATACTTGTAGAATCCTTCCATCCATAGCTCTTGCATGGCCATCTTGGTCCCTGAAAATACCAAATTCATCAGGCAATAGAAAGTCGTAATCAATACTCATATTCTTAGTAGATAAAGGAAGTTGAGGTTTAGAATGAGAATCGATCGATGTTGATACTGTTGTATCGATCGATGGTAGACGTTTGTCTGCTGAATTAGGGTTTTTGGATCGAATGCTTTTCCTGGATGTTCCTTCCGATTGGTGTGTGGGAGCATTCATCTTTTCTGCTTCTGTTTCGTTAGAACTACTCTTGGGTGCAAAACTCCTTATATAGGTGTTGGTAAACCTATTTGGAATAGGAATATTCCCTTTTTCCTTTTCTGAGGCGGTGGCTTTAATATCGATCGATGTACCAGGTATGGTATCGATCGATGCAGAAGATCGTTTTGCTGGATGAGGGTGTGTATCGACCTATGCTGAGTAGATGTTGTCGATCGATGGTGTAGGCGTGTTGTTCAAGGAATGGGTTGAATATCTTTCATCCTGCATAGCAATCTCTGTAGGTCATCATACTCCTCAGTAGGATTCTCATTGGATGAAAGAATGACAGTCTCCACAGCAAAACTTTCATGGAATCCACTATCTGCCCAAATGCCTATGGAATAGTCAACTTGTCTGTTCTTGTTGGGTTGTTGAAAGGCAAAGTCTGGATAGTACTGATCTGGTATTGTGGAGTGGTCTACCGGTTGCATCCCGTCGAGCAACGTGGGATAGCGTTCATCGGTCATTGTTGACTCATTGGAATCGATTGATGTGACAGTGTGCGTGTCGATCGATTCCGAGTACTCGGTTTCGTACTCTGCTCCACAATGGCATGCTGCAATGTAGCCAAAAACATTTCCAAGCTCTACGACGTTGACCTGTTGTCTCACAACTCGAACTAGGTCATAGTGGACGTCTGGATATATCAGTGTCAGACATAATCTGTTGGTGTTCATGTCACATACAACTCCTACTATAGCTAGGAAGCTAATGTCCTCCTCAGTCTCCTTAGTCTCTATGAAGAACATTCACAGCCGGTGTGTGTAATAAACATCATCAAAATGTTTCTCCACTGGGATTCTGAGGACTCTCTTAGTGAAACCATCCATCTCCTTCTCATTAGCTTCCCTCTTAAGGTGCTTAGGAATCTTCTCCTTCCTTTTCCTTAACACTCTTCCCTTAGTTACCTCATCAACTTGCATAGGCGCTGGTGTAGTGTCTGAAGGGTTTGGTGTAGGTTCTGCTGGGTTTGCTAAAGGTTTAGGTGGTGGTCTGAGTACGTTGATTCGGTTACTATCAATAGATGCTAATCGCACTCGGTAGGTGAGAGGTGCCCGTCGATCGATGGGAGGTAAGGGGTCGATCGATGTCGGTCTCTCTTTGTCGATCAATGGCTGGCTCATTCGGTCGATCGATTTTGACGTAGAAAGGGGAGGGTGGGTGAGGGTGTTTCTTTGCGAATTCCTCATGAGTCATAATTCGAACTGCACTACACTCTGCCGTCAATTCAGCAGATGTCGTCGATCGATTTATAGAGTAATCCGTCGATCGGTTTTTGTCCTGGTCTGTCGATCGATGTGCATCCATTGACATCGGTCGACACCAATGTGATCCGCCGAAGCTCATGGAGCTTTCAACTTCAAAATCTCCTTCTCCAAGCTTCTCATGCTTCACCACTTGCCAGAAATCATCATCTAGGATGTCATTCACGTGGTGCTTTGCTTTCTCAACTCCTACCTCTCTAGTCAAGGCTTCTTGCATCTTTACAGTGTCTCCAGTCTGAGCCACTTGCATTTCAAGCTTCCNAAGGTCTCAATCCTTGTGTTCAGACTGTTGTAGGCTGAATCTATCTTCCCATTAAATTCCACAGTGAGTTGCTGATGTCCTTCCAGAACTCTGTCAAGCATTGCTTCAATCTTGCTTTCCTGAGTCTGTGGTGGTGGATTCTAGCAGTATGAGTTTCCATAGCTTCTGCTGTTGTTGCTGAAAGGATTCTGAAACTGTGAACTCTGGTTACCCCTCTGACCATTGCCATAGAAGTTTCTGTTTCCACCCTGGTTTCCAGATCTATGAAATCTAGTACCTCTAATGTAGTTAACATCTTCTTCTCCTTCCATGTCTACAACTACTTCTCCTTTAGGTTGAAGTTTCCCTCGCTAGCTGTATCAAGAGCCATCTGATACCTCAAGGCGATACCTCTGAAGAAAGTGCTCAGCAGTTGCACTTCATTGAATCCATGGTATGGACAGTCTCGCTGGAAGAACTTGAATCTGATCCACGAATCTTTAAAGGACTCTCCAGTCTCCTGCGCGAATGTAGCAATTTTACTCCTCAAGTCTTCAGCGCGTGCCTCATCAAAGAAGTTTCACAAGAAAGCATTCTTGATGTCGGCCCAGGATTTTAGAGATCCTATGGGTAGCTGCTTAAGCCAGTGCATCACTTCTCCAGTCAGAGTATACTTGAAGAGCTTGCACAATAGGTAGTCCTCAGGGACTCCATCCATACGAATATCAGCGATAAGATCCTCGAACCTCTCAAAATGGTCCATAGGATGCTCGTGCGGTAACCCGGAGTAAGGTAACTGCGACACGAGTGTGTAATACTGAGGCTTCAGCTCGAAATTCTCCTTCTAAATCTCTGGAAGTCGAATAGCTGATCTGTTGGCGTAGTACTCGTGTGGACGATTGTAGTCAGCCAGTGCCTATGGTGGGGCAGCCTCTTCTACAGGTTGAGCAGCTCCTGTAGCATCAGCATCATGGATTACATACCCCTGAGCATCTAGTTTCTGACCTGTTGCATTACACAGATGACCATCCTGGTCATACAGGGTTCCATTCTCATCCTGTCTGAGAATAACAATCGCAACCATGTTGCGCGACTGAGGATCGATCGATGCACGCTGTGTAGCTAAGCTACTCAGACATAGCTAAGCAATTCATGACACAAAATATAAATAAAAACTGCATAGAATAGAATAGATGAATCAATGGAGTTCCAATCACAAATCTCTCTATGATCTTCTCTCCTAAAACTCTCTGCTGAAAATAAGAATACAAAGGTGGCCAAAAGCTCTCTTGCCTCCTAACACTTAGGCAAGTATATATCTATTAGGTTAAAAACTCGTCAGAGGTAATCTTGTAATTTGGTGAAGTCTTGGGTTTAAAGTCGGCTGGAACCAAGTCGTGCTTCCGCGTCTTGGCATGGATCGATGGTACAGGATGTACATCAATCGATCATAATCTTCAATCGTCGAGGCTTCTCTTCTGTATCGATCGACGACACTGGATGTGCATCGATCGATTGTGTGAATAGTCAGCTCGGTGAATAAATACTCATTTAAGCTCCTAAATGCTCCATAATCATCACTTTACTCCAAGATACTTCTGAACCTGAAAACATACCTAATATGATAGAATATATAGTATATAGATAGTAAAATACTCATATACCATGGGTAAAAATGGGTCAAATCCATGGTATATCAGTACACACAAAGATCCTACACTAAAATCCCCTAACAATTTGGCGCTAGAAGAAGGGGAGCAGTCTAAACTACGTGATAATGCCGGTGGACGAGCATGACGAGCTACCCGAAGCTATCCGGAGAGAGGCTGAACTCCATAGACAAATCGATGACCTGCAAGGTCAAGTAACCGGGTAACATAGAGCTCGGGAAGAAAGCAATCCCTAGCTGTCCTTGGAGTTTCAGATCCTGAAGGAAAAGCTCAACGAACACTCCAAGCAACAGGAGCAGAGCGCCGAGAAGCTCAGCCAGCTCGAATCGGAGAATCTTACCCTCCGAGACGAGAAGCAAGCCCTTAACGCAGCGAGCAATAAGAAACGTCTATTCCGGACTCGGGTTCGCCCTATGCCGCCTCTGGAAACACCTAACTCCGGGACAGGCACAAATTTCCCAATTGTGGCGCCGGGAGGGGAAGCATCTACGCGAGAAAAGGCCAAGGACGCTCAGACCTATGATGGGGAGGACAGCGACTCGGACCCCGAGCCTGATAAGGAAGCATCAGACGGAGCAGCAAGAGCGGAGTCTCCCATGATCGCTCACCTTCACCAGATGTTCTCCGATAGGCTCTACGCCATGCAATCCATGGTGGAGAGACTCCCGGGGGTAGGTCCCCCCATACGGAAGAGCAACCCCGACTCCTACGCCGATACTCCCTTCATGGATGAGATCACCTTGATCAAGATGCCAAGGAAGTTCTCTTTCCCTAGCACAAAGGTCTATAACGGCACCACTGATCCGGACGACCACATCGCCCAATACAGACAAAGGATGCTCACATAGCACTCCCAAAAGGGTCACGCGACGCTACCATGTGCAATTGAGTCAACTCTCCTTCCTTGCTCTACCTCCATCATTTCGTTGGATCTACCTGTAGCTACATTCTTGATCACACGCTTTGCCTCTTCAGGGTTCCTGGTACTGAAGTTTCCTTCACTGGCTGTGTCAAGAGTGATCTGGTAGTGCAAGTTAATACCTTCGTAAAAGGTACTAATGAGTTATGGCTCTGAATAGCCGTGAAGGGGACGTTCAAGTTGGTAGCTCTTGAATCTTTCCCATGCGTTTCTGAATGATTCCCGTGGACTTTGACGGAAAGTGGAGATTTTTGTTCTTACATCCCAGTAGCGCGTCTCATCTAAGAATTGACTGATAAAGGTACTCCTTATCTCCTTCCAACAGGTCAATGATCCTGTTGGTAGTTGGTCTAGCCATTTTCTTGCGTCACCTTCTATGGAGAATGGAAAGACTTTACAACGATTGTATTCGTCATCCATCATATCCCTTTCTTATTATTTGAGGAGAACTTTTAATAACTAACCTTTACTTGATGTGTTATTAACATAAATGCCATTACTGATGTGGCAACTTCATAGCCCTTCTCAACCCATTTATTAAAATAGTCATAGTTTACTAGAATATTTACAACAGAATGCCATTGGACATATTTGTTACAAGACTTCTCTTATAATATATTACAAGACTTGTGGGATGATAATCAAACGAATAAATGTATTAACTTTAGTTAACCAAAT
>NW_013617423.1:155644-178484 GCF_000695525.1 Brassica oleracea var. oleracea | reverse complement strand
TATGTATTTTATGGGATATGTGACATTCATGTTATGCATGGACAATATAAACTCAATTATATTGTAAAATCAAAACGTTGTATATAAAAAAGTTAAACCTAATCTTGAGTGATTGCAAAATAAAATCAAAAAGGAATGACATAATAAATTTCTTTGAATCCCTTAACTTTTGCAACAATTTTTTTTTATTACGAAATTAACATAAATGGTGATAAACATTAAATTTGGAAATTTATTTAATTATTTCCGGTTAAGTTTGAAGTCAAATATCATTTAATATGGACTTCTTTTAAATATGGAGATTTGTTGATAGGGCCTTTGTCAATTTACAATCTATCGGTTCGAATTTCCCGAGATTTGAGTCACTCGATTCAGCTTCCAATCTTCTTAGGTATTGTGATTGAGTTTAGTTCACAAAATATGGATATTTCAAGTGACGAAGAGTTAACCCAAACCATGTATTTTGACTCATAATGGATATTAAGGTTTAATAATTGGTCTCTTTTACAATTTCGAGTCCTAATCAGTCCACTAAATTATAAAATTCATATTATATACTTTTTTTAACCTCATATTATTTACTTCAATTTATTTTTATTATTCTACATTTTTTATGTACTCCAGAACCAATATAATTTTAATAAAATATAACAATATTTTTTTATGGACAACTAAAATATAACAATATAACTTCGATATTTTAGTCTATTCATCCCGCGCAAGGCGCGGGTATCACCTAGTCTTCTAGATATTTGATGTGATCGTGAGGATGCTCTGATATGGATCCACGGAAAGGGTTTTAACGTACCATGAGTAGGTATTCGAGGCTATCCCCAAATTTCTCGGTATCATCTTTAGGTAATTTAATGGCGGACCTATTGGAATAGGTTCTGCCAGGGTTTAAGTACTCTTGCAACGGTAATTTCCATTCATGATCTCTTTTTGAGATTGAATTAATTTGAACAGGGATTGCAGTCCCCTATTCATTTATAATTTGGTTATTTGCGTTGCTTAGTTGACCTTTAGTTTCTCCTAGGACTACTTCCTCATTAGTATTATGGGTAGGAGAAAACTTACTTGCTTCCGGCGAGGTGTCGTCGATTGATGTTTGATGTGCGGTGTCGACCGATATTGCTGTCGACTTGTCGCTCGATGTTGTTACAATGTTGTCGATCGATGCCTGGCCAAAATCCATGTCTTCCATCTCGAAGTCCTTGTGTCGGCAGGAAACGCGAGAAAACTTTTAGCATATTTTTGTAACAAAATCTAGATTAAATTCTAAAACATAATCTAATGGTAATAAGAAAGATTCCCCGGAAACGGCGCCAAATTTGATATCACTCAAATTACCCTAAGGAGTGAATTACTCTCTCAAATAAGAGGTTCGGATGTAGTACTTAGGGATCGAATCCACAGAGACTCTAGGATTACACAATAGATTATGGTCTTAAAATAAATCTAGATTAAACGGTTTTAAAGCAGTAAATGGATTGATGAGCAAGTAAATTGCTCAATTGATTTGTTTTGAGGTTGTTAACAGTTGAGAGAAATAGCTAGATTCATGTATATTCTCAAGTATGATAAATAAAACTTAATTTGGGTTTTTAGGGGTTTATTGATAATAATTATTCTTGAATTCAAACTGAGATATAATCAATTTGATTATCTAATCTGGAACTCGGATTTCAACTCTCGTATGTTAATCACGAGAAAGTGTCGATCGATAATTGTTTGTGACTATCGATCGATACACCTTTCAAAATATCGATCGATAGAGCTATCGCTGCGTCGATCGATACTTCTTCCAGAAAGCTTTACGGACAGGTCTGATCTAAATCCTCTAACTCACTAGCCCAACTCTCGTTCGTATCTAGTCAGTTAGATCATTCTAGTTATTACAGGTATTGAGTCAAGCGATGGCTTGATCCCAATTAATCCTAAGATCTAAGTTTAAGTTTAAGGATGATCAATCCTAAACTTAGCTTTAAGCATAACTAGTTGAAAGAATCATATTTCTAAACACCCTAACAATTAGTATTGTCAGTAATACATTTATCAACCTATTGAGAAACCTAAATCTAACTGTAAGGACTACTCAGACATATTCATGGAACACATGGTTATGATGGTCTGAATAATACTTAATAATAATGAGTAAATAGAGTAAACAACAAATAAAATAAAGCAAAGGAGTTCTAGATCTTCTCTGTTTTTGCAGCGTTGATCTATCTCTCCACTTCTAAGCTCTCCCCTTTCAATGGTGGCTTCTTGCTTCCTCCAAGCTAGGTCTAAAAAGGTCTTTAGGCAAGTCTGCCTCTAAAATGATACAAAATCCTAATAAATAGCCTAACAGGCGGCCATGGACTAATGATGTAATTATTAAGACTTTTGTGAAACTTGAAATCTTCTAATTTGTCATTAATTCTTGGATGGCTTCATAATCGATCGATGTGAGGAACCCAATATCGATCGATATTTGGTGATAACTGTCGGTCGATACTGAGTTGTGACCGTCGACCATCCCTTGCTTCCAGCGAAGCTCAAAAGATCTTCAAATAGCTTCAAATACATCATTTTCTTCCAGATAGTACCTGGACTTGTAACTACTCTAAATAGACTCTATATAGTAATAATATGTCTTAAAATACTCATAAACTATGGTTAAAAACAAGTAAAATCCATGGTCTATGAACTCCCCCAAACTTACTCTATTGCTTGTCCTCAAGCAAAACACAACAGAGCAGTCTCTCTGAAAGAGTTTTGAAAACATCAAGAACTCACATGATTTAAAACTCATAATCATCACCTATTCAATATTGAAATCCATATCTAAAAAGTCCTAATCACAAAAGCACTTTATACCATATCCTAGCTTAGCAACAAAATTCATCTAGCCAGCAACTTAAACAAATCTTGTCTAACATTCTCCTCTACCAACCTCATTTCTTTGCATAAATAAAAGTGTAGGCTTTACCTTGGGAGTATCGATCACAGGATGCAAGGATTATCAAACAAGTATCTGGATCTGCAGGTAAAAGTTAGTTCCTATCTTTTTTCTCTATTAATTTTCTCTATTTAGTCAAAGTTTGCTTTTATTAGCAAGATCACTGACCAAGATTGGACAGGTTTCCATGAATAAAGCCTTAATGGTGGTTGCCACCAAGTACTGTTCACTTCTTTTTGACCTATATCCAAGAATTCATATGAATTGAGCCTTTAAGATTACCGCCACCAAGTCCCGTTCGAGTTCTTTTTGTTGGAATCCTTATGAAGCAAGCCTTAATGGTTGTAGCCTCCATAGCGGGGAACCGGGGTTCCTTCTAGCGGGGATCCTTGGAACCGGGGTTCCTTCTAGCGGGGATCCTTGGAACCGGGGTTCCTTCTAGCGGGGATCCTTGGAACCAGGGTTCCTTCGAGCGGGGATCCAGAGGCCGGTGTCCAACCTGGGGTCTGGAGGAATTTAATACCTGGTACTTTTCCCCAAAAGTTTGCCCCTGATTGCTTGATTTCGTCATCGAATTCGGGGAATAACCTGTGCACTCAAGTCAACCAGAGTTGCTCATTCTCAGCAGGCTTCCCTTAGGCAGGACATCGCTCCAGTAATCCCGCGATCCCAGGTTCCACTCAGGTTGGAACCATATTCTGAACCCGGGGGATGATCAGTTTTCCCTACGTCAGACCGGGGTCTGGTGCTATTTGGACCGCTGATTCTTGTCGAGGACGGGGAGCTATGGGCTTCTGATGGTGTCTTGGAGATGATGGAGCCTAGAGCTCTGACGTTTTCTCAGGAGGAACTGGCGTAGGAGCAGGTCTTAATTCTGGCGCGAACGGGGAGATTCTCGATAGAGTTCGGGATCTCCCGAGGTTACCATTTTCTGCGTCCAGGGTCACTCGCGCCGATTCTCGTTTGATTTTGAAGATCTTGTTTTCTTAAATGTAGGAGATTGACTGAGATCGCAACTTTGTTGCCAAAGGAAAGATTTTGAATTTTAAATCTTCCCCAAAATCTGAAAGTTAATAGGCTCGCGGCTTCTTCGGGAATTTTCCCAATGGCTCCCTCTTTATAGGTTTTGCCTCTCTTATCTCCCTTCTTATTTCTTGCTCTTTCATCATCGGCACCTTGAGCTCAGGTAACTTTTTTGTTTTACCTTTCCTCTAGTTCTTCGGGTTTTAGTTAGATAGATCAGACCTCTCGTTAGGTTTCCTCGGATTTTGGCTTTCTCATCGCCGCAACCCGTTGGATAGGAACCATCGGCATCATGTCTAAGCGATTCTCTTCTTCTGTTCCCACGACGGCCGATAGGGCTAGGTTGAAGAGAAAGATGGAATCGCCGGTTTCCCGATCGGGCAGCTCATCGAAGGCGGGTGAAGGATCTGATTGCGACCTGATGGCCCCCTTGCCCCTATCCTGTGTTTACGCGGTTCCTCCATTAGTGGGTCCTGCCTCGTCAGTCGGTGAGGATGAGCTGGTGGAGTGGTGGAGTAGGTATTCGCTTCATTGTTCCATTGTTCTCCGAGTTCCCACCCGATAAGGGTGCGCTTCCAGCTACATCTCGAGGGAAATTGCCGTCTACGAAGCTTTCTTCAACTCCGGCTTTAGGGAAACGATTCCTGCTCTGATTGCTGGTTTGTGTAAATCTTTTCGAGATCTCACCCTCGCAACTGAATCCCCCTGCCTGTAGAATCTTCATAGCTATCCAAAACTTAGGCGATTTGCAGTATCTCTCCCTTGGTATCAATGAGGTTATATTCGCGTATCACCTGGCTCCCCTTAACGGAGGAGAGGGGCGATTCCATCTTCGCCCACGCAGCGGATTGCCGATTGTGGAGGAGCTTCCAAAGAGGGACCAGAAAGGACCAGTTTTTAATAAAAATGGCAGGAGAGATATGCTTTTATGGCGTTCCCCGGATTCTCTCATCGATGGAATTTTATAGGTAGGAGTCGTTTAATCCTTTTGTTGATCGGCCACCTTTTTGATCTTGTGTGTTCTTGTTATGAAGCCATAACTCATCCTTCTCCTTCGGAAGGAGAGAAAGCTGTTCTCCGGGCGCGGCAGCTTCCTGGGGATCATGGGACCCGGAGGTCTTTTCTCTAGGTCCTGAGACCGAGACTGGGGCCCGGAGGCCAAGTAGGAATCTGGAGATTTAGTTAGATCCGGAGATCGTGGTTGGAACCCCGAGGTTTCTATGATTTGGACCCGGAGGTCGTATGAGAATACAAGGTTTTTTCCTTTAGATCCGGAGATCGTATCGGGACCCTAGTGTCTCTAGACCCTGAGGTCGCGTGGGAACCTGGAGGTTCTTTCGGGATGTAATGACCCTGATGCGCCCTAGGCTACACAGGGGTTCTATCCTTTTTGCTAGAATCATATTAGGCCTTTGGGCAATGTTGGAACCCAGAGGTTTGGATCCGGAGATCGTTGTTTGGAACACGGAGGTTCTTTGAAGTTGTAATGACCCCGATGCGCCCTAGGCTGCACAGAGGTTCTAACTTCCTTTTTTCGGAACCCTGAGGCTGTATAGGAACCCGGAGGTTCTTCCTTAGACCCTGAGATCTTTGATTGGAACCCGAAGTCTATAGGGGAACCCGGAGGTTCTTCCTTAGATTTTATACGTAGGACCCAAAATCGTTTGGCGAACCTTGGGTTTCCCCTTTAGATTGGGGGCTCTCATAAAGATCCGGAGTTCCTTGGGAACCCGAAATGTTTTTTTTTTACGCATGGACCGTACTCCGTCTTCCTAGGTAAGACTACTACTAGTACCTGTCTGGATTTTGCATTGTGCCGCTCGGAAGCTGGCCACTATCGAGTTCCTATGTTGTATTCTACTTCTGCAGGAAGTCACTGACAACCTTAGAGGGTGCTGGTGTGGGTGTTATGACCCAAGAGCCAGGTTTACGCTACTTTCCACGTCTGTTGGGGTCAAAAACGGTCACGACGAAGTTAACATCCAAATCTCCGTAAAAATCAGCATGAACATTTTTTACGAAAGTTATTCTTCGTAAAAATATTCTTTACAAAGAGCCTTGCGGTAAAATATTGTTCGAACCACTAAATATCGATTGTCCGAAGGCAACATACACGTATCCAAATCGGCCACGGACAAGCTCAATTATGGCCATCGGACCATGCACAAGCCAAGCTCAGTCGCTACGTAGCGACCGAGCACGCACACGGCTCGGTCGCTATGCAGCGACTGAGCTCTAGCCAAAGCTTGGTCGCTACGTAGCGACCGAGCACGTACACGGCTCGGTCGCTACGTAGCAACCGAACTCTCCCAAAACATCGATACGCCACGAATCCATGCATTCTCGTCTACTCTTTAATGCTATCTCCCGTAAGTCATGGCTAAACCATTCTTTGTTTCTCATCACTCGAAGTTAATAGTCAAATTTTACGATAAAAACCGCGGAAAGTTCATTTTTATCGAAGAAACGGTAATAAACGTTTCGAGTTCAAGACGGCCCAAAGAGACCTAAAACGCAGCTCGAAGCCCACTTATGATTTCTTAACCGAAAACCCATAAGCCTTATGACAGTTTATGCTTGGTTCGTAAGGCAAGATAAATGTCAAGTTTCCGCGGATAAATGTGAAGTTTCCAAAGATAATCACAAAGATTGGGAAAATCAGAATATCTCCATTTTTGAGCTATGACGGGTTAAGGGCAGAAGGGAAAAAGCTAAAACCGACTTTGGAAGAGTATATAAGGAGTCCTAGGCGAGAGGCACAAAAGAGAACTTTTGGAGAGAAAACTTAGCACTTAGAGCAATTAGGCAACTTTCCGTTTTTGTTATTTCGAGCGGCGACTTAACTAGGTTTTGCAGTCTTAGGTTGTTAGCACTAGGGATCTCGCCTACAGCTCTCACAGCCGAGGCTTCTGATGAGGACCTCAAGTCAGTAGCTGGACCACCAGCTCATAAGATCAACCATACAAGCTACATTGGAGCCAGCAGTGACATAGGTGCATCCGAAGAAGGATATCTTTGCGACCATGAGGATTTTTGCCGTGAAACCACTTCCTATAGATTCTCAACTCAACCAGAGCACGCGGCAAACTGGTTTCACACCAAAAGGACTTGTGGTTTAGGAGATGCACCATTTACAATTCAGGCTACCTACACTGCATCCGAACTGGTTCTATTCAAGGAAAGTAATTCTTTGCTTAAGGAGTGTGCAACTCAAACTCACGTGTGGAAGCCAGGAGATCATTCATTACATCTAGGATCAGTTGGAGAGTTGATACCATGCACTAAACCTCACTGATTCAGCCAGATTCTTCACCATCTCAACTTGCCATTTTTGGAGCAGATTTAAAATAAATCCCAACAGCTCTCTCTCTCTATGATTGCAAGCACTTTGGCTATTTATTCTACAAACCATAAGATCCCAAAGGCTCCTAGGATCTTCCCAAAGTTGTCCAGATACAAGCAGCTCATCCTTTGGCCGAGATTCTTTCATAATTTCTCATTTAAAGCCTAACGGCTAGTTTTCTGATTTTGAGCAAGTTTTCTGTTTTTGTTTAGCTTTCTAAGCCATGTACTGAGCACTATATAAGCTCATTAGATATCACATTGTAAGCACGAATTTTCTACCCAATAATTAATAAACTTCTTAGTTTCTTTTCTCCAAAGTCTTTGTGTCTTTGTGTGATTTTGGTCATCTAGTCTTGTGTGGAATCACTAGGCTCTTTGAATAGCGCGTTAGATTGCTTGTGGATTCAAGTATTTTTATTCGTGGTTGATTGTGGAATTAGTGAACACCCTGTTCTGTCCGATATCATCATTATCACTCCCATCCAGCCGGTTTTATAGTCGATTAGATCGATTAGAAGAACCACCCCTCTTGTTGGATCGATCATCACTTTGATCCAAGGTGCTTGTAATCCTTTGACAGCTTAGGACTACATCATTTCTGGTACCAGAAATGATGTTCCTTCAGCATCAGGTTTTATCTATCCTTATCTATTTTATTTGAAATCATTTTTAGTTTCATTTGTTTTTGCATTTATAAATCAAAAAGCCATAAAAATCGTTTGCTCTTTGTTTCATCTAGTTCTGTTTTGCATAAAAAAACAATAAAAACTGTGTTCTTCATTACCGTCGAGTTTAGTTGCTGCTATATCTTTATTTTCATTCATAAAAATCATAAAAACTTGTTAGTAAAGTTGTAATCAGAGATTTCCTTTTCTTGGTCAAGTTTTCAAAAGCTTTCCAATTCTGGTTGATCCAAACTTATTGCTTTCCTAAAACTTTGCCTGCAAACTTTATTTTCCTTTTCTTTGTTATTTGATTTTCAAAAAAAAAAAAAAAAACAAAAAAAAAAAAGAGCTTTAGTAGTTTTCATTATATCCCTTTTTAAGTTAAAAAAAAAATAGAAATCAGAGAACTTCCATTTGGTTCTTTGTCTGTTATTTTCCTTTCCTTTAACTTGTTTGTTACACGTTTCATTTAAATATTTTTCTCTGAATACTTTCTTCTTCTTCTTGCGTGATTTTTTCCCAAAACTTGGGAGACATGGCGACTGAAGAAGAAGCTGATGAGTACAATATTTCTGAAGTTGATTGGGGTGAAGAACCGGGATACTCATGGGAAGATCAAAACTATGGAGATGGCTCTGAAGAAAACGACCAGTGTAGAGAGTCATGGACTGAAGATGGACATGAGGAAGAACCATGTCGTAGGGAGCTTGATTCCAAGCCACCAGACCACTATACGAGCCATACCATCAACAAGAGCTATTCTAAACCTTGGATAAAATTTACAGATAAATTTTATGACAATATCCCAAGAGTTTTAACTAAAACACTTGTGTCTTTTTCAGGAAAAGAGAACTATTCCAGATGGGAAGAAGGCATGGAAAATTACTTTTGGGAGTACAGAGTTCCTGAACACAAGAAGCTGTCCATAGCATTAGACGCCCTTGTTGGAGAAGCTTACCAATGGTGGCTTCAAGAGGAGAAATGCCGAATCCACTTCAAGGAACCAACTCCAGATTGGGAATATGTCAAAGGGATGATGTATGAGCACTTCGAGATGAGGATATTACCCCCAAGGGCCTGTCCAAAACCTTTGGTTAAACTGAAACCGAAAAAGCTACATGAGCATGAGGTAACTAAAAATTTCAACTTTGAATCATATGATCAGTTTCGTTTGTATGTGTTCTCAGGAAGAAGTGAAGACCCTAAAAACTATCTTCAGTGGGAAGAGGACACGGAAAAGTACTTCAAGTGCAACTCCATTCCAAAGGGGAAATACTTGTCCTATGGTCTGGGACAGCTCACCGAAAAGGCTCAAAGGTATTGGAACAGAGAAGAGAAGTATAGGGAACAATTCCAAGAGCCTCCTATACGAACTTGGGAGCAATTCAAGGGGGTCATGAGGGATGTATTTGCACCTCACAGCCCTACACAACGCGCTCAGAAGGTGTCTACAAAGAGAGTAGTACAACCCCAATTCTTGCAGCCAACAAACCGGATGCAAAGCTCAAAACCAGTGCATACACCTCAAGTCAAGCGAACGCAAGGTGAGTACTATAGCACTTTAAAACAACCTGACGTTATTTGTTATAGATGTCAAGGCCAGGGTCATCTTGCAAAAGATTGCCCCAAAAAGTGGGCTGTGAAGTTAGTACTACCTGAACCAAAGGAAACTAACTTCGAGGTAAGTCAATCCTTGACTAGAATGGATGATTCTTTTACTAGAATAGATAAAAAGTTTGATGATCTTATCAACTTAATTAAAGCTGGATCTTATTCTGTTTCTAGTAATTCCATGACTGTCTTAACACACTTGTCTAGTGTCCAAAAGGTTGAAAATATTTCAGGTACTAACATGGAAATCAAGGAACAAGAACCCAGCCTTGCTGTGCAAGCAAGTCCAAGACTTGAAATGTTTCAAGTCCCAACTAATGATAAGGTGATTTCTGAACTTAATGTGAATGATCCTCCTTATCAAAACACTGGTATGATGCACTTGCACTCTGTCCAGAATGTTGATGAAGGTCTAGGTAAAGAGGAGCCACGTCCAGAAGCTCACCAACCTGAAGTGTATGAGGAATATACCATATAGACTTTCTCACCAGCCGATCATGCTTTAAAGATGACAAAAACCAAAGCTGAGTCAATGCAAGATGCTATGAGTGATAACAGAGTAAGTAAACCTCTAAATATTATTCAGCACTCTGTTTTAGAATCCTCCACTTCAAGTATGAAACACTTGCTCTTGCCCATAAGTGTTGATTCAGGTATAGGTACAATGGTGAAGAATCCAGCACCAAACTCAAAATCTTCCACCCAAAGAGTGGTAAATGGAGAAACCAAGAGTGATACAGGATATTTCACAAAGGAGACCACGCTCCTGCTAAGGAAAAACATAGACCGACCATGTAGAGGGGACATAGCTTCACTACTGATCAAAGAAAAACCACCAGAAGGACATTGCATCACAAAACCGTCCATATACCAAGGTAAGACCCTAGGCTCTAAAAATAGAATGAAACTTAACTTGCTCAATCTTGGTGCAGATAAATTTGTTTTGAGGACAAAACCTTTTGAAGAGGGAGGGAATGATGAGGACCTCAAGTCAGTAGTTGGACCACCAGCTCATAAGATCAACCAAACAAGCTACATTGGAGCCAGCACTGACATGGGTGCATCCAAAGAAGGATATCTTTGCGACCATGAGGATTTTGGCCGTGAAACCACTTCCTATAGATTCTAAACTCAGCCAGAGAACGCGGCGAATTGGTTTCACACCAAAAGGAGTAGTGGTTTAGGAGATACACCATTTACAAGTCAGGCTACCTACACTGCATCCAAACTGGTTTTATTCAAGGAAAGTAATTCTTTGCTTAAGGAGTGTGCAACTCAAACTCACGTGTGGAAGCCTGGAGATCATTCATTACATCTAAGACCAGTTGGAGTGTTGATACCATGCACTAAACCTCACTGGATCAGCCAGATTCTTCACCATCTCAACTTGCTATTTTTGGAGCAGATTCACAATAAATCCCAACAGCTCTTTCTCTGTATGATTGCAAGCACTTTGGCGATTTGTTCTATCAACCATAAGATCCCAAAGGCTCCTAGAATCTTCCCAAAATTTTCCCGATACAAGCAGCTCATCCTTTGGCCGAGGTTCTTTCATAATTTCTCATTTAAAGCCTAACAGCTAGTTTTCTGATTTTGAGAAAGTTTTCTATTTTTGTTTAGCTTTCTAGGCCTTGCACTGAGCATTATATAAGCTCATGAGATATCACATTGTAAGGCACGAATTTTTTACCCAAGAATTAATAAACTTCTTAATTTTTTTTTCTCCAAAGCCTTTGTTTCTTTGTGTGATTTTGGTCATCTTGTCTTGTGTGGAATCACTAGGCTCTTTGATTAGCGAGTTAGATTGCTTGTGGATTGAGGTATTCTTATTCGTGGTTGATTGTGGAATCAGGCAACACCCTGTTCTGCCCGATATCATCATTATCACTCCCATCCAGCTGGTTTTATAGTCGATTAGATCGATTAGAAGAACCACCCCTCTTGTTGGATCGATCATCACTTTAATCCAAGGTGCTTGTAATCCTTTGACATCTTAGGACTACATCAGCTTCTACCTTGTTGTAACGCTCATACGCGAATTCGGAATAAGACACCTTTTGCTCTCTTTTCGATTTCTTATCTTTTATCATCTTTATTTCGTGTTCTGATTGCTTTGCGTGTGGTATTTATTAGCACATATCCGGGACCTCAGGGAAACAAGGGTTCTCCTACTTTCCTTATTTAAATGGAAATCGACAGTGTGAATTTTGGTTCCCACAGTTTGGCGCTAGAAGGAGGGGGGGGGGAACAGATCAATCTAACTCTCAGCCACAAAACGCTTGATCAAAATAATGTCTGGAAATACAAAAGAGAAAACCTCAGGTCGCAACAACGCTGGTAAGACAACCCCAGCCGCCACTGCGCCTATGGCCAACGCTTACGCAAACGCCACAGTGCCTGAAAAAAAATCGAAAACCTAGCCTCGACTGTTCGACACAGGAAGTGCTACGAAACGAGCTCGTGATTTCTCTGTCTAATCATAAAGGGAAACGATAAATTTTATCAAATCCCGTAAGTTTGGCTCATTGCCGAGCCAAAGAAGTCTCAATGAGTAAGGGTTTTGCCAAAACACTTTTTCCGAAAACTTTTCGGAAAAGTAAAACTTGTTCTCCCAAAAACCGCAGAAAACCCCTTGGTTAATCACGGAAAAAGGAAGCGGAGCAAATCGAATACACAGCTCGGTCGCTACGTAGTGACCGAGCTCAAGCCAAGCTAGCGACCGAGCACGCACATAGCTCGGTCGCTACGTAGCGACCGAGCACGCACATGACTCAGTCGCTACGTAGCGACCGAGCTCCAGCCAAGATCGGTTGCTACGTAGCGACCGAGTACATACATGGCTCGGTGGTTACGTAGCGACCGAGCACGCACACAGCTCGGTCGCTACGTAGAGACCGAGCACGCACACGGCTTGGTCCCTACGTAGCGACCAAGCTCTCCACTCGCTACATAGCGACCTGTCAGACCTCCAACTCGCTACGTAGCGACCTGTAAGGCCTCAAAAATTTCCTCCTTTGCATTTACTTTTGAATCCCGATCAAAACGCTTTGTGTTTCGTCTCAATTGGAATTTCAGTTGAGATTTTACGACGAAAACAAGTTAGACTCATCTAAACTTCTTGGCTTACTTCCACTCGCTACATAGCGACCTGTCAGACCTCCAACTCGCTACGTAGCGACCTGTAAGGCCTCAAAAATTTCCTCCTTTGCATTTACTTTTGAATCCCGATCAAAACGCTTTGTGTTTCGTCTCAATTGGAATTTCCGTTGAGATTTTACGATGAAAACAAGTTATACTCGTCTAAACTTCTTTGCTTGCTCCTACTCGCTACATAGCGACCTGTCAGACCTCCAATTCGCTATACAGTGACCTGTCAGGCCTCAAAAAGGTCCTCCTTTGCGTTCTCTTTTGAATCCTCATCGAAACGCTTTTGGTTTCGTCTCAATCAGAGTTTCCGTTGAGATTTTACGACGAAAACAAGTAAGACTCGTCTAAACTCCTTGGCTTGCTCCTACTCGCCCTTACCTCCATCTTTGCGTTCTCCTTTGAATCTCGATCGAAACATCTCTTGTGTCGTCTCGATTGGAGTTACCATTGAAATTTTTCGATAAAAAACCGCAAAGACTTGTTTTCTCGCATGGATTCAAATTAATCGTATAAAACAGCAACGGTTAGCTTAACACCTTAGCCGCCTCAACTACGATTACGTTGAAGATTTTTATAAAAATTGATGTCGTATCGAAGGAGAAGATAACAGTCAAGTTCGGAAGATAAATGTCAAGATTCAAAGGATGAACACCAATATCAAAAATGGCGAACATACACGAGAAGAGGAAGGGGAAATAAGCAAGCAAAACTGAGAAGAGATAAAACTGCATCTCTGAGAACACTAAGGTAATCCGACTTGTTTCAAGATCAAACTCGGAATTTTCGTAGGAAGGTACTAAGCAATAAAACGCTTTTGAGACTGCCTTAGAATTTTAGGGAACTTAAAACTTAGGTGGATAGTCTAGTGAACTAAGTCATAAACAATTTTTCCTATTGCTCTTTAATTGCTCTAGCAGATCTTGCTAACCGATCTAAACTCTCGTAAAAAACGAGAAATGATTGCCACGCATACTTAGCTCGCTTCCCAAAAAAAAAAGAACTAGAGACACGCACATCGTCTTAAAATCGATTAGTTCCTGGCAACTTTCTTAAAAACCGACATATTCCAAGTTGTCAACCTGAAAACCACCAAGTCGCAATCCTAGCGTCGTCTTCAAACCGACCAGGATTGTCGGTCATTCTATTCCTCGAAAAAAAAGGAGGGAGTAGGTACGTATACTATACTCGCATACTCCCTTACTTCAAAAAACATTTTGCCTCGGCATAAAAAAAAATACTTTTGACAAAGTAAATTCTCGCAGCGATAGGCAGAAAACACTTAGGCAATCGGAGATTTGTCTAAACGCCAATAACATATCTAATACATCACGAACATAATCTCGAGGACTATACAGCACCTCTTATCGCGATCATGCATTTAGAAAACCTGTACCAATATCAAAGTAAACTCGACGATTAGCCAAAGTCTGGAAGACCCTTTCGACTTAAACGAGTTTTGTATAAAAGTCAAAATTATACGATAAAATTTTCAACCACCATCATTGCTTTCAGTTTCCATTGAACAAGGAGTGATTCCAAGGAAATCTCAAAGATCGAAATCAAAGCAGAAACGCGTCCCGTAAAGTCTGCGAAAACATCGCTACTTTGACATATCCGATTTACTATCATCGTAGAACGGTGACTTCTACGTTTCACTTCCCTCGGATATATCCGAGCAGGTCCCTCGGATATATCCGAGCAGGAAATAACCTCGAAACTGACTCTGCACGGGTTCTGGGTCGAGACTCTTAGGCTTCGTCTCCCTCGGATAAAAAGGAAACAATTTTCATACGACTAAAGGAAACATTATATGAAATATTCGTCGTATAACTGAAACCTAATGCAAAGATCGTTTTCTACACCCATGGGCCATCTTAAAACATGAAAGCTCTGGCTTAGTTGGCATATCAATCTCGACAAACGCCCTTTGGCCCTCAGCTAACTACGCCTTTTCGTAAAGCCCGAACCAGAATTCGGCATCCCTTTAAGAAAAAATCGTAAACTAACACGCCTTTGGTGTTAACACAAAAGTGCCATGGTTTAATCCTTTACCAACAACGTCCTTGGCTATAAAGCTGAGCACAACCTTCATGCAAAGCTAAAACAATTGAGCGACCACCGCTCCAATAACTTGACGGCTAAACGGTAATCCGCAATTTGTCTTGAAACGTCAAGTAACGTTTACACAAACAATTATCGTATGACCCAGAAACGGGAATCATACGGTAAATTCGTCATAACAAAACTCAGTCCTAACAACCAAACAGTTAACAGAAAGGTGGAACTTGTCAAAAATCGACCAAGTTCCATTTGCTACGATTCACTTTAAGCCCGCTGTGTTTTACTCGTAAAATACGGCATGTAAGGAAAACTCGTAACAGAGCTCCTATAGCTATACAAAACATCCTTAAATATACACGAAAGAAATCTCGGAAGGCCAACACCTCACAAAGCACAGTATAGAAGGATGCCTCTTTCCGGGGACAAATTTATGCGACCCCTTGGTTTGAACAGGAACTACAATTTTGGGTGCGAACATCCGTGGACAAACCAAAATGTTTCTCGAACGCAGGGTTAAGATTAAACCAATGCAATACTGCATAACACCTTCAAGCCCGCGAACATTTCAAGCACGAAACGTGGCGTACGAAAGAATAACAAATCTTCAGCATTGCGAGACGTCGCAGACGCCTGAAGATTCGTTCTTCGACGAAATTTTCTTCCTCGATAAAAACACCTTTTTGGAAGACCAGAAAGTCATACGCATGAACATCTTCTCAAAACATATCCTTCGCGAAGACTCAAAATGGTAACTTTACCATTAAGTTTGTTGCTGATCACAACAAACTCTTAACGTCCTAAACAGACTTAGCCATCTCGAAGAGATGACTCTCGTACATCCGACACAAGGATAATATCACTATAAAAGAAACCCAAAATTTTTGGTCAGAACTTCCAGGAGGCTTAAAAATTATCCTTGGAGAGATGCTCGGTTCCAACCATACAAGTCGTATAAGCCAAGAACCTATCGCGGACTTTAAATCGGCAAGAAATCAGAATGAAGCTGAAACGGGATACGTAAGTCGAATTAGTTATCGCACCCTCTAAAACCAAGAGTAAACCTAGGTCTTGCCCAAAAACCCAGCGCACTGGTGTCTAACATCTCTAGGCATGATATCAAAAGATACGTGATCCCAAAATATGTCTCTTCGCTTATATTCCAATGTTCATGAAATTCCGAAAAGCAAAATTTTCGTACATTCTCATCTAAAATGAATAGTGAATATAACAATCTACAAAGAGTTAGATATGAGATGACAACTCATACTCTTCCTTCCAAAATCGAACGAATACAAACATGTTCTTAAAATGCTAAACACAATTTATTAAAAAAGTTGCAAAGCGGCTGGGATTCGAAGCCGCACGCTTTCAGTCCCGAAAACAAAAATACGGCCACACTTGGCCAAAGCAAACAGCCATCAAGGGTAGTTTCAAGGCCGACAATGGTCTGATATAAAATGCCATCAACAGCAACATGCCTGATAATCTCAACATGACACATAACTAAACCGTAAATGTCTCATTGGAAAACAGATCGTAAGCATCTTAACTCCAAGACGAACTACGAAAGGCTTGATCCCTTCGACAAGGGTACGTAGGCAGCCTTCATAAGGCGCAGCCCCAATAAAAAAAAAACTTTTCTTTATATGCATAAATTTTTTTTCGTCAATATTTGTCTACGAATCTTCGGATACTAACTTCGTCCAACATGCCTATCTTGCCTGACTCACCTAACCGCACGCTAGAATCTCATCAACTATCCACGATTCAAATGGGCTGGGGGGGGCTAACTGTTGGGGTCAAAAAAGGTCACGACGAAGTTAACATCCAAATCTCCGTAAAAATCAGCATGAACACTTTTTACGAAAGTTATTCTTCGTAAAAAGAATCTTTACAAAGAGCCCTGTGGTAAAATATTGTTCGAACCACTAAATACCAATTGTCCAATAGCAACAGACACATATCCAAATCGGCCACGGACAACTCAATTATGGCCATCGGACCACGCACAAGCCAAGCTCGGTTGCTATGTAGCGACCCAGCTCCAGCCAAGCTCGGTCGCTACGTAACGACCGAGCTCTAGCCAAAGCTCGTTCGCTATGTAGCGAACGAGTACAGCCAAAGCTAGCGACCGAGCTACAACCAAGCTTGGTTGCTACATAGCGACCGAGCACGTACACGGTTCGGTCGCTACGTAGCGACCAAACTCTGACAAAACATCAATACGACACGAATCCATGCATTCTCGTCTACTCTTTAATGTTATCTCCCGAAAGCCATGGCTAAACCATTCTTTGTTTCTCATCACTTGAAGTCATCAGTGAAACTTTACGATAAAAACCGCGGAAAGTTCAATTTTATCGAAGAAACCGTTATAAACGTTTCGAGTCGAAGACGGCCCAAAGAGACATAAAACGCAGCTCGAAGCCCACTTACGATTTCTTAACCGAAAACCCATAAGCATTATGACGGTCTATGCTTGGTTCGTAAGGCAAGATAAATGTCAAGTTTTCGCGAATAAATGTGAAGTTTCCAAATATAATCACGAAGATCGGGAAAATTGGAATATCTCCATTTTTGAGTTACGGCGGCTTAAGGGCAGATGGGAAAAAGCTAAACCAACTTTGGAGGAGTATATAAGGAGTCCTAGGTGAGAGGCACAAAAGAGAACTTTTGGAGAGAACTCATAGCACTTTGAGCAATTAGGCAACTTTCCGTTTTTGTTATTTCGAGCTGCGGCTCAACTAGGTTTTGCAGTCTTAGGTTGTTAGTACTAGGGATCTCGCCGACAGCTCTCACAGCCGAGGCTTCTACCTTGTTGTAACGCTCATACGCGAATTCAGAATAAGACACCTTTTGCTCTCTTTTCGATTTCTTATCTTTTATCATCTTTATTTCGTGTTCTGATTGCTTGGCGTGTTGTATTAGCAGATATCCGAGACCTCAGGAAAACTAGGGTTCTCCTACTTTCCTTATTTAAACGGAAATCGACAGTGTGAATTTCGGTTCCCAGAACGTCTGGAGAAGCAGGATTTAGATTGCTCCCTGTATTTCACAGTACTTTTGCAATGAGAATAATCCTTGTGTTCTCTGTATCGTGTAGCTCGTAGCGTTTTAATACAAGTACTTTTCACATTGGTACTCTAGGGACCCCGATGCGCTCTAGGCTGCATAGGGTTTTTAGGTAGTTTTGACAGTATACTTAGGCTTGCGCATACCCATTCCTGCTTTATGTCTCATACCCATTTTGATTCTTTGTGGGCGTGCCACTATGGTCGTGCCACTTTTGTGAGGGTTGGCCAGGATCAGAGGTCTAGGGAGACCTGATCCAGCTCGTATGCCCCTTTAAGTATAATGATTTCCCCTCTACTTTTATAGTCGGAACTATTTTATTATAAGCTTTGTCTGGAGATGTTTAGCATCCATAGGAGTAGGAAATCATAATGCTTAAATAGTATATAGTTGCTTAGAAATCATGGTCCAGAGACCGTATTAAAAATGATAGGCTTTGAGGTGCAGGGCATTCCAACAGTTGGGTTGTATTTTAACTTTGCTATCTTGCAGCCTGTAGGCGCCTGCTCTCCGCAACTCGATGACCTTATAGGGTCCTTCCCACCCTGGGGTGAATTTCCCCGTCGTTTTTTCTGCTCGTCGTAGAACGCAGTCCCCTTGCTGGAAGGTTCTGGTTCTGACTTTCTTGTTGTACATCTTGGCGACGTCTTGCTGGAAGGACCAGTTTCTCAGTTGAGCGGCCTCTCTTTTTTCATCGAGCAAGTCGAGGCTTAGCGCCATCAGCTCGTTGTTTTCCTCCTGAGAGGTAGATCCGGAGACCGTTGTTCTTACGTGCATCTCTGTAGGTGCAATGGCCTCGGATCCACAATCTCCTTCATGTAGTTCTGCAAGGATTCTAGCGGCTTCTCGGGGTGTAACACACCTCAGGTACGGGCCACCGAAAAGTCTCCGGTACAGCTTCTCCTAGGAGATACAATACCTCGCGGCTTGCTTTTTGATCTTTCTGGCCTCGCTACGGTCTTCCGAGAGAATGTCGGCCTCCAGGTACCGGAATAGGGGAGTCATCTAAGCTTCGCCTTCTTCGACAGCGGAGACCTCCTATGACGTGGGTTCCTCCATGGTAGCTGGCCATTGAAGCACGAGCAAGGGGATACTCATCTGGCTATTCGTTTCAAGGGCGAACCCTAGATTAGCCAGGACATCGGCTTGTGAGTTCTGAACTCCAACCGACTAAGGCCCACCTTAGGAAGACAATATAAGCGGAACCTAAACCCTAAAGAAAGACATCGACTCTCCAAGACTTAGAGATTATAGCTAGGCATCTAGGACTAGGGTTTATACACCAATCATTGTAGTTCCGGCTTGTTCTATCTAATAAAACATCTTATCATGTCTTTATCTCTATAGTATCTCTCAAAATCATTACAAATACCAGCCTTATCCATCGTTCCGTGGTACTCACAAAGATCCTACACAAAAATCCCCCAACTGTTTGGCGCTTAAAGGAGGGGAGTAATCTAAACTACGTGATAATGGCGGTGGACGAGCATGACGAGCTACCTGAAGCTACCCAGAGAGAGGCTGAACTCCAAGACAAATCGATGACCTGCAAGGTCAAGTAACCGGGTTACATAGAGCTCATGACGAGACCAATCCTGAGTTGTCCTCGGAGTTTCAGATCCTGAAGGAAAAACTCAACGAACACTCCAAGCAACTGAAGCAGAGCGCCGAGAAGCTCAGCCAGCTCTAGTGGGAGAATATTACCTTCCGGGACGAGAACCAAGCGCCAATTCCGGACCCAGGTTCGCCCTATTATGCCTTTGGAAGCACCTAACTCCGGGGTAGGCACGAGTCTCCCGACTGCGGCACCACGAGGAGAAGCGTCTACGCGAGAAAAGGCCAAGGACGCTCAAACCTATGACAGGTAGGACTGCAACTCGGAGCCCGAGCCTGATAAGGAAGCATAAGACGGAGCAGCAAGAGTGGAGTATCCTATGATCCCTCACCTTCACCAGATGTTCTCCGATAGGCTCGACGCCATGCAATCCATGGTGGAGAGATTCCTTGGGGTGGATCCTCCCATACGGAAAAGCAACCCCGATTCCTACGCCGATACTCCCTTCACTGATGAGATCACCTTAATCGAGATGCCCAGGACGTTCTCTTTCCCCAGTATAAAGGCGTATAACGGCACCAATAATCCATACGACCACGTCGCCCAATACAGACAGAGGATGCTCGCCGTAGCACTCCCAAAAGGGTCACGCAAAGCTACTATATTAAAAGGTTTCGGCTCTACTCTGACCGGACCTGCTCTGCAATGGTATATCAACTTACCCTCCAGGTCCATAGCCTCCTTCGCAATTCTCAGCGACAAGTTCGTGGAGCAATTCGCCAGCAGCATGGATCTGGAGAAAACCTCCGACAGCCTCTACGAAATCCTCTAGCACCGAGCGGAACCCCTGAGAGGCTACATAGCCTGCTTCAATCAAGAAAAGGTGGCTATCCCCGAATGCAGTATCCCCATTGCTATATCTGCTTTCAAGAGAGGTCTTCTCCCCGACTGGTTCGGAAATCAGTGGCATACGCCATGCAGCCACGAAGAGACCAAATACCAGTGCAAAACCATGGAAGACGTCCTGCTCGACCCTGAGTGCAAGTCAAATGGGAGGAAGACGTCGCCAGCCGTGCCAAGGCACAACAAAAGTAAGATCTTAAGACGATCAGACAAGACTGAACCAAGCGAGACGATAAACCCTCTCAAAGATCAGCTACTCGAGATGGCTGTGTCCACGTGGCCATACATCTCTCACCTCTCCGTCTCAAGGCCGGAACTTATCAATGTTCTGAGGCAGATGGGCCAGCAGGTCAAGTGGCCTCAGAAGATTAAAGCCCTCGACTCTTTCCGGAACCCTGGCTTCTGGTGCGACTTCCACCGAGACCACGGTCACAAAACGGAGGACTGCATCGCACTAAAGATCGATGTCAGCGAGCTGCTTAGGAAAGGGCACCTCAGGGAGTTCCTTTCTGAGAAGGCCAAGAGCCATCTAAGCGATGAGACAATGGGTAGGCCCACGGAAGCTGCTCCCATCTCGCCACCGCGACAAGACCGAGTGATTCATGTCATCTCGGGCGGTTCGGAAATCAGTGGCATAAGCCATGCAGCCGCGAAGAGAAGCACCTGGAACGCCAAACACGGCCTAGAAGCAGTTGAGCCAAAACGCCTACTCCTAGGGACGGACAAAATAAGTTTCACAGCCAAGGAAGAGGAGAAAATCCTCACTCCTCATCACGACGCCCTTGTCCTCTCGCTCACTGTAGCGAACTGCCTGGTAAAAAGGATACTGGTAGATAATGGAAGCTTAGGAAACATCATCATCCATGCCGCGTATAAGGACCTGGGGCTGGAGGAAGGCGCTCTAACTCGGAGGATAACCCCCCTTATAAAGTTCAGTGGGGAAGTCAAACAAACCGCTGGGGAGGTAACCCTCCCCTTATACGCCAACGGAGTCAACATCCCAACCAAGTTCCTCGTGGTTGATTGCGATTCGTCCTACAACATGATCTTAGGACGGCCCTAGATCCACGGATTGGGGGCCGTCCCCTCGACTCTTCACCAAATGGTGATGTTTCCCACGCCTTGGGGCATAAAGGCGATCAGAGGGGCTCAAGAATATTCCCGCGCCTGCTATCAGACCACTCTGAAGGGAAAGACGAAGGTCTTATCGTAATTACAGAGAGAGCCTCCGGATCATCACACCGAGGAACCGGAGGTAGAAGAAATAGATTAGGTGCCATTAACCGGAGGAGACCAGACCCGACATCTCAAGATCGGCTCCAAGCTAACCGAAGGATTGAGAAGAAGACTGATAGACTTCCTCAGGTCTAACTCCGACTGTTTCGCTTGGTCCCACGTAGATATGCCTGGGATCGATCCTGAGATCATCATGCATAAGCTGCAGGTGGACCCCCTACATAAACCCGTCAGACAAAAGAGACGGAAGTTCGCCCCCGAAAGAGACGCGATCATCAACGACGAAGTCAAGAGCCTGCTCGGCGCGGGGTTCATTCGCGAAGTGTAGTACCCAGAGTGGCTAGACCACGTCGTCGTGGTCAAGAAAAAGAACGGGAAGTGGAGAGTCTGCATCGATTTCACGGACTTCAACAAGTCCTGTCCAAAGGATCCCTTCCCATTACCTCATATCGATAAAGTGGTGGACGCCACTGCAGGGCACCAGCTGATGAGCTTCATGGACGCATTCTCTGACTACAATCAGATACTCAGGCATCCGGAGGACCAAGATAAAACCTCCTTTATGACGTCCAGAGGGATATACGGCTACAAGGTCATGCACTTCAGCCTAAAGAACGAAGGGTCGACCTGTAACGCCCCCGAACCGTTCTAGGCATAGGTCAAACCACCGGCCAACAATCAAACAAGAACATGACCGACGGCCGACCGTCTACCAAGGATCGGGAGTGCTACATGACGGGTTAACGGCCGATCTGGCCAAGGTCACGAAAAGTGCACTAACACGTCCCGTCAGACCAAAGCCTAAGGCTTCTCAACCCGTACTCCAATCTGACGTTGTGTTAGCTCGGACAAGCTAATATCAGAACAACAAGGCAGTTTCACAAAACATTCGCTTTATTTATCTTATATAATATCTGGTACACAAAATATTATACAAGTGGTGGCATGCCAAGAAAGCGAAAGTACATACTTATAGTCTGAAAGCGTCTTAAGCAAAAAGATGCAAATCTACACCAGCCAGCCTAGCCTCCCGCGCTTTCTACAAGCTCACTACTGGTCACCTGAAAACAACAACGAGTGAGGAGTGAGTAATCTAGCATTACTCAGCGAGTTACAATCCCCCACTAACAAATACAACCCCTCGCTATCCCACCCCAAACAATCTAAAGCGAGAGGTTCACCTAACAACACAATTTAATAACAATAAGCAATATCAGAAATACGCAGCGGTAAAAGATAGCAAGATAACTAGCATTATGCTAATTACTAGCTCATCAC